>NC_136012.1:29150280-29194614 GCF_048128805.1 Centroberyx gerrardi
GCTGTTCAGACTTGATAAAATCAATCCGACTCCAATCTGGATATGCCAAAAATCCGATTTGGGCTGGCAGTCTGAACAAGGCCCAAGACTAAATTATCCCGATTCACTCTGACTGGTATCACATCCAGGAAGTCGGCTGCAGAGTGACATGAAAGCTCCGTGGCTCCGGCTAAATATTCTGTCTGGTTATCTGCCAAACTAAGTGAATGAAGTGTAAATGCAGCAGAGGGGAAGGTGACAGTAATACATCTGAATAAATCCCAACACATACTGTATTAATAAGGAGGAACCTGGTGATCTAGTGATTCTCTGCCTGTTCTGTGCGTTCTCTTACAGAATGTTCTGTACTGCCGACGTTCTGCAGAGAACAGAGAACTGACTGCAGGAGTCGCATCTGATGATGAAGGTGGGAACATTCAAGATGCAAGACAGGAGTGATGAAGTGTTTCTGCTGGGAGGCTGAGACACAGAGGCATGTTTGTCTGTGTGAGAATACTCTCTCTCTCTTTCTCTCTCTCTCTCTCTCACACACACACACACACACACACACACACACACACCGTAGCTATTTCTTATTTTTCTCAGAGCAGTGTTGAAGTTTGGCATCCTCTGCAGTGGAAACCGTCCAATAAGATTAGAGGAAGTGACAGATGGGGACAAGGACACTATGGAGACTCGCACTGGAAATAGTATGGTGTGTGTGTGTGTGTGTGTGTGTGTGTGTGTTCTGTTGGTTAGTTAGTACTTAGTTGATCAGCTAACAGCCCTGCAGATACGGACCAGCCTGCTGCTCCTCGGAGACAGAAGGTTCCTCAGTGACGCAGCATCAAAGAACGAAGCTTTCCTAAAAATATTTCCTTCACAGAACTCATCTGTTCCTTTCATTTCACCAGGAGGATCCGGGGGGTCCGGGACATTATTCCATTCAGGAGCAAAACAAGTAAAAAATGTGTTAAAACAAAGTAAAACATTCTTGCTGCTCGGAGTGCCAAACACAGAAAAGCCTTTTCTGTCTTTTTGTCTCTAAAAATACTTCTGGCTTCAACTCACTCAGCCACCAAACTGTCCACGTTTCAAACAGTCAGCTGCCATGAGCTCCTCAGCTCCTTCCTCACTATCCGTTCCCTGCCAAACCAGGAAGTGAGCTCAGGTGGGTCGAGGGCGGAGCTTCAACACTACAAACACCCGACAGCACCGACACACAGGAAGTTTATAAAGAAAAGACAGTAGCTGATTATCAGATCCAAGGAAGCCAAGTCGATACTTGTGTTCTTGTTGATAAAGTTCTTCCCAAGTCGTCTTGTGCAGACGATCTTCTGATGAGAGTGAACAGAGAAGCTTCCTGTCAGGTTCAGATGGACTGTGTGATTAATGAAGACACACAGCTGTTCATTTCCCACCTGTTAACTGGCTCTGTACTCTAGACCAGGGGTCCTGGAGGGGGGTCCAGGGGGTCCCCAGCAAATTGATGAATTGTTAAAATTCAGCATTATTTCATTTACAAGAAGTTAACACAAATAGAGAATGTAGAAGAATGACTGTTTAGATCATAGTTATCTCTCTTCCTACAATACAGACAGTCATGGAGTTCTGGACAAAATCATATCTGACATATCTGATTTTGTCCGAGAGACAAAATCTCATCAGATGGGGGTCTGCGGCTCTAATGTGGACTAAATTAGGGTCCTTGATATGAAAAAGGTTGAGAATCACTGCTGCAGACTGCAGCGCTGCTCGGACGTGATGCGCCGTTGTCGCAATGAATCTTGGGGTTTTCAGTTTGTTCTCATCGGTCAAGTCTCCATCCGATGCGTCCTCGATATTTTGAGGTTGGCCTATCCGTCCTCCGTCCGGTCGTTCTTTTGTTGTGGAGTCGTGCTTCGGCGGTTAGATATTACGTAAAATGCATCATAGAGGACACAAGAACGCGTCCTGATAATCAGCCGGTGTGTTGAACGTCCTGCTGCAAAGCGTTTACAGGTTATTTGCTGAGACGGAGATTCTGTGCGTTCTCCTCGAAGAATTCTCAGAGCCGATTGGGCATCTGCGTGACAGGTGTTTGTACGCAGCCAATGAAAATGCAGAATCAGCCTGAACGGGATCAAACGAACCTCAAAAGCCGCTTCAAAACGTTTCACAAACAGTTTGCACCGCAGCTGCAGGGTCTGAACGAGGCTCGGGTCAGATCGTCTCCTGGACTCCAACATGAAGACTTGTTCAGTTGGTCGGCAGGTTAGTTATTTATTTACTGCAGGGAGGACCGGATGGGTGGAGTTAACGCTTCAGCTCAGATAGTGTCAGATCACACAACAGTACATCAAATTGAATTTCAGATTCTCTCTGTCTAAACTTTCTGGTGCGCACTGCTCCACCCATCTGACACGTACAGTGGGCTGAAACAAACCATACAAACAATATTATTTGACTGAGCTCCAACTGATAATTTCATTCATTAAAAAGTTTGATTAAAACTCAGAACCAAAAAAACTGTCACTGAATCAGTGGGTTGATTCACTTGAACTTAAACAGAACAGATAAAAACAATAATAAAAATAAAGATGACAAAGGAAAAGGTCGATCCAGCAGAATCGAATGAATGGAGTTGTTCATCTTTTCCAGGCCAAACACACATGGAGACTAACACAGTGCTACAGTAAATACTACACACCATGGGCAGTATACTATATACTGTATCACAGTATCACTGTATCACAAGTAATATCTTTGTACATTTCAGATCATGTTTCATTTCCAGCGATAAAGTCGTTTTAAATAAAGTGATATCTTTGCCTGACAGGTTTTTCTCTTTGTACAGCTAAATGTATTTGCTCATTTGACATTCAATGATATGAAATTCAAGTCAGTAGCTTCATAATTTGTCCCAAGAGGGCTTCCATATGCTGCAGATGTGGAAGTGTTTTGGCTGACACACACGTGGGAAGAGTGAACAGTTAAAATGTACAAACTGATATCATAATTATCCATGAAGCAGCAGGCAGCCGGTGGAAATCTGTCACACACACACACACACACACACACACACACACACAAACAGCAGTCAGGATCCGACTGGAAACACTGGAGGGCAGCAACGACCAGCGGATCAACAGCAACAACATCCAGCTGCAACACAGACAGGCTGCAAATAGACTGCATGTAAGAGTATGTAAAGCCTTTTGAGACATGCTTGTGATAAAGGGCTATAAAAATAAACAAGACTAGATTAGACTAGACTAGGCTACAAACCGGGCTGCAAACAAGCTGCAAGCGGGCTGTAAACAGGCTGGAAACTGACTGCAAACAGGCTGCAAGCATCTTACTCCAGTAGAAGTTCTGTTACTTTGCTGATATTTTACTGATGTAGAAGTAAAAGTACCGGTGTAAAAGAAAGTGTGTGATTTAAAATGTCGTCAGAGTAAAAGTTCCTGAGTTCCTCTTTAGAACAGAGAACGTTGTTAGCTGTGATCTTTTCCATGTGATTCTAAAAGGAGAGAGGTCAGAGTTCAAACTAGATTCTTTTCACTGGAAACATTAGAAATGACAAAATAAAGTGCAGAAACAAAGTAAAGTCAGATTCCTCTTCTCACTGTGAATGGATCCACAGTTTGTCAGTTTCTGTTGCTGATGGAGAGACACAATCTGTTCTGTGATGGATGGAGTTAAATCTGCAGGAGAGATGGACTGGAGTTAGACTGCTGCCTTCAAATCCTGTCAAAAAGATCGTAATTACGAACGTGCATTAACGAGGTGAATATGACGCAAAGGAAGAATTTTCTGTGATGCTAAAGTCGCTGAGGTGTGATGTTTAGGGGCAGAGAGAAGTCTTGTTAACACCTGATGGTAGATGTGATGAAAAACAACAGTTGGTTAGTAAATTAATTCACTAATTAAAACATAACATTAAAACATAAGGCCTTTCCTTTGTGTTGCTTTTAATGGATCTTTGTTGTTACTTTGTTTCATGCACTTAGTATTTACTCTGTAGCACTTTGAGATTTACCTGTAATGAAAAGTGCATTACAAATAAAATGTATAAAATGTATTATTAAAACATCCACTGCATGGCTGATGAGTGTTTTCCTCTTCATCCTGCTGCTGCTCCTCGTCCTGCTAAAATAAAACAGCCACCAAAAAACGACACGTCATTCCAGAGTCCGTCGTGTCGCTTCTGACCGAAAGCATCGAGTCGTATTTCGACCTGCAGACTTGTAAGCAGAGCTTAAGAGGATCAGCTGAAGGCAGAATAATCCTGACAGGCTGAGACAGAGTGTGAAGCAGGTGGAAGTCACCAAGCTGCTTTTCACATTCTAACAAGTCTAACAAATAAAACATCGTCTTCTGTTCCTTTAATATTCACCTCAGAAAAGGAAGTGGCATTTCGACACCTGTGTGTGTTTAGTTTGGGAAAACATATACTCGTGTTAACAGTCAGTATGTTCTGTAATGTTGTACCAGCCTGAATGCATAAATAGTTTTTAAGCACGTTCACATGAGAATTTGTGATCCGTCAGAAAACAGACGACAGCCCCTGTATGTCAGTGAGTCTGTCTGTTGACGGATCACACGGACTGACGGAAAATATCACAAAAACATCTCAACCCGGTCCGTCAAAAAAGTTGAAACTAGTTGAACTTAGAGAGACGTGGTAAGGTCTGGTGTTTATTTATCTATAAAACCTTTACTGGAAGATGACCTTCTGAAACCAGACCAGTGTGAGACCGGGACTCTGCTGGTTCCTCCAGTTCACTCTGAACCGAAAGACTTTTATCTTCTCTGCTGCAGATACACAGAACGACCAACGCTTCCTAAACATCAAAACTCTTGTAACCTTTGGACATATTAGAAACATGCACGAGTTTGTTTTTTCTGTTTGTTTTGTCATATTATTATTATTTTTTTAATTCATTGTAATCTCAACATCATTGTAAATAAGGGCCACCCTCAATGATTTTTTGAAATGAAATGAAATGAAATAAAGGTTTGAATAGATAAGAATGCAAGAACGCCTACAGAGTACAGTGCAAGTGTGAAACTCTATTCAATTTCTATGAGTAAAACAATAAATCAAAATTTTCTGTGGGTGTTTTTTCTGTGTTCTAATAATTTATGTGAAATGTATTTGGTGTAAATAATTTGTCGTTACCTTTAACAGCAGCAGGATGATTAAAATGTTTTTTCTTGAAGTGTCAGAATGCAACATGACTCCTCTCTTGAACGGAAGTTTGCACAGAAGTTTGCTAGCTTGTTAGCATTTTGTGACTTCCAGAAAATAAACATTTTAATGATAATACACCATACACATTTCACATAAATGATCAGAACACAAAAAAAAGCAACCACAGAAAATGTAGATTTGTTGTTTTGCCCATAGAGACAGAGCGGGGCAGATCACTGTATCGCACTTTGTGGGCGTGGCCTGTTTGAAATGTGACACCATTTTGATCTATGAATGAAAACGTCATTCACTAACAAACTTCAGATGGTTTGTAGCTCCGCCCACAACGACACAGATTGTGGTTTTTTCTCTCTCCATTCACTGCCATCCGGAGGAACAGTCTGAAAATCACTTCCAGCACATAAACGCCGACAAAGCAGATTCTGACATTATATAAAAAACTAGTCCTGCTGCTGAATTGTTTTGAAGTGAATCTCTTTCTTTATGTTTATTAAACCTTTCAGTTTGAACGAAGTGGAACACCGAAATCCGGTCGGAGGAAACTTATGATGATGGAACAAAGAAAATAATACATTTATCAATAATTGTAAATAGGCAAAAACAAGTGAGAGACTCATTTTTTATATATTGTCAGAATCTGCCGTGTCAAAGTCCTGTCTCCCACCTTTTTTTCACCTATATACAATTATTGGTAAATGTATTATTTTCTTCTTCACTTGCCAATTTTGGGGTTCTATCATGGCCAGGAAGCTACACAACCCAAGGTACTAGCAAAGTTCAACAGCACTTTAACTAGTCAGTGAGTTAACTAGTCAGTGAGTTAACTAGTCAGTGTGTTAACTAGTCAGTGAGTTAACCAGTCAGTGTGTTAACTAGTCAGTGAGTTAACTAGTCAGTGAGTTAACTAGTCAGTGTGTTAACTAGTCAGTGAGTTAACCAGTCAGTGTGTTAACTAGTCAGTGAGTTAACTAGTCAGTGAGTTAGTCAGTGAGTTAGTCAGTGAGTTAACTAGTCAGTGAGTTAACTAGTCAGTGAGTTAACTAGTCAGTGAGTTAACCAGTCAGTGTGTTAACTAGTCAGTGAGTTAACTAGTCAGTGTGTTAACTAGTCAGTGAGTTAACTAGTCAGTGAGTTAACCAGTCAGTGTGCTGGATGTGGTTTACTGAATGTTAACAGTGTTTTCTGGCTGGCCTTGCACACTGAACCGTCCCTTCAGACAGTAAATAACTTTCTGTTTCTATCTGTTTGTGGATCTGGTACAGGAGGAAAAACTGTTGAGCTCAGCAGATGAAAAAGAGAACGAATAAATCAGAGAGAAGAAGCAAAGAGACTAAACCTGTCAGGCTGGGAAAACTACAGCATCTGTCTTCTAACATACAACACGCTGTTTCATACATGATCGTTCTGTCTTTTCCCGCATTTCTCTAGAGAGAGAGAGAGAGAGCGAGAGAGAGAGAGATGGATTTATAGATAGATAGATATTAAAGTACAACTGCAGAGAGGTTTGTTAAAGTTAAGGATTTATCAGAGCGATGTGTGAGGAATAAAAAACCTTTTGTGAAGCGCTGAGTCGACTGCTGGGACTTCCTCACTGTCGGCTGCTTGCTGCTGATGCAGGAACTGAAACTGATTCTGGATCAGAGGGCCGGAGAGACAGAAATAACTGAAATGTAAGAAAGTTCACTGCCTATCAAAAGTCTCAGGACACCTAGCTTTTGAAAATGTTTAATAAATAAACATGTTTTCTTTCTTTCTTTCTTTTTCTTTCAGTTTGCAAAAACGTAACCCCATTAAAGACTAACTAGGTTTAGTTTGAGAAAAAATCATACATGCAAATATTTGTGAGGATAACACTAAAACAATTAAACTATACATTCATCAAAAAACACTTTCTTCATGCCGACAGTCAGAGACGCTCTGCCATGAGAAACCTTCTCTTCACACCAGAGAAGAAGAAGACACTTTGATGAACATGAAGCTGAGCGCTGAAGAAACAGATCCAAAGTATCAGGAAATAGATATTTGATGTTAAAGGGTAACTTGGGTATTTTTCAACCTGGACCCTATTTTCCCATCTTTTTGTGTCTAAGTGACTAAAGGGGAGAACAATTTTTGAAATTGGTCCAGTATTGAGCGAGATCGCTTCAGCCGGCAGCCGCGAAACGAGCTGCGATGTGCAATGAGCTGCAAAAGTGAAGTAAAACCCTGAAAACTGGCCACTGGAAAAATAAGAGGAAGAGGAGAGCGGCAGGATGAAGAACAGAATTTCACCAAATAGCATTTTTATTGATAGAAGAGAACACAGCGGAGGGATACCATTTAGAAGAGATAGTTCCTGTTTGGGAGACCGGATCTACTTTTAATTTCAGTGTAAAACAAGAATAGAAATGCAAAATGAGGACGGAGCCAGGATGCTTTATTGTCTTAAAAAATTCTGTTGTTGAATCTGTTCACAAATGTATTAAATGTCAGTTTTCTGTCTATTGGACCAATTGTTAATTGTTAATGTCACATTATCGTGGTTGGTAACTGAATCTTTGGGAGAGAGAGAGAGAGACAGAGAGAGAGACAGAGAGAGAGAGAGACAGAGAGAGAGACAGAGAGAGAGACAGAGAGAGAGAGAGAGAGGGAAAGAATGAGGGAAAGAGAGAGGGAGAGAGAGAGAGACAGAGAGAGGGAGGGAAAGAGAGAGAGAGGAAAAGAGAGAGGGAGAGAGGGAGAGAGAGAGAGAGAGTTCTGCAGTTATAATCCGTCTCTCTGTTTTATTACCTGGTGGATTTGCCATCCGGCTGCACTATTGGTTTAACCTCCTAACCAGGTATCGCCTCGCTCGCCCTGCTGCTGCTGCTTCAATTAAGGCTGAGAGATAGAGAGAGAGAGAGAGAGAGAGAGAGAGAGAGAGAGAGAGAGGTGGAGGGATAGATGGAAAGATGTTTGCGTACATGAGAGCAATCACAAGATAAAAGGAGAAAGTGAAGGAGAGCTGGAGGAGAGGAAGATGTTGTCCTGCTGTTATTCTGGACGCCTTGCTTGCTGTTTATTATATTTTCATATTTTACCTCATATTTCTACTCTAGTGTTGTGTACTTACAACACTAGAGTACTTGTTTTAATCATTTCTCCTCTGTCTCAGTTTGTTCTGCTGGTGTTTTGGCCTCATCACGCTGTGAGTCAGAAGTTGTTATACTTTCATTCATTTCTACTTAACACGTTCTAGTGCTGGAACTGTCAGTTGTGTCATGTTTAAAAACCCTAATTTCCTCTAGTCCTATTCATAGTCTGTTTTTCTTTGCTATTTAATTACTATTTGCTGCTAGCCTGATCTTCAGACTGAATGTCCGTTTGGTTTCCACTCCATCATCCAGCTGAGATTTCCGTGTGTGTGTGTGTGTGTGTGTGTGTGTGTGGGGGGGTTGATTTTCCCCGAACCAATCACTAGTGACCGACGTATCGGCCGCTCTGATGTCACTTCAGTCACATGATGCTGCAGCCAGTCAGCCTCTGCATCCTAACCTAACCACAAATATCGTCTTTGCAAAGACAATTTGTTGGTTAAAGGATCAGGCTGGTGTGTTTTTAATGCATTTCTTACCGTCAACAAATCCTGTGAAAATAACAAAATCAGCGATGAATTTGTTTTGCGTCCATGTAGCCGCTGCCCAGTAAAGCCTCATGTCCCAGCAGCCATAGAACCATTGTATTAAAAAACTATTAAAACCCGTATACCGTATTTCCTCTAATAGTGGCCCGGGCCTTTATTTACCTCAACTGCAGAGGGTACCAGGCCTTTATTGGAAGCAGGCTTATATTAGAGACAGGCCTTTATTTCTAATTCCCTCTGTTTGATAAGTATATTTGCTCATATTTTAGTACGCAGCCTCCTTGTTTTCTGATCTGCTTCTGTTGGGGTACGTTAGGTAGCCGTTTTTTTGTTACTACGATGCATTACGATAATTACGGTAATCGATGACGGCACGCTCCAGAGACTTCCGCCGGCCGAGCCGTCTTGTGGCTCTTGTACGTTACTACAAACTACAGTTACATTATATAACTACAAACTACAGTTACATTATATAACTACAAACTACAGTTACAAACAGGCAGCAGGAGTTTACCGGTATCCACCGTTGTTTGCATGTAAGCTGAAGCTAACTGAAGCTAACTGAAGCTAACTGAACCTGGGCGCCGATGTGTTCCCGGTGATCCGGCTGAGATCTCGGCGGGGGTCCAGGGCTCGGATCGGGAGGATAAATGCGGGCCGTGGGCGCGGTGGAGAGGACAGCGGCGGAGAGAGGAGACGGACACGGTGCAGCTATATACTGGTTTTGACCTAGTCTTGTTTCCTTTGTTTTTTCCCCCGGCCTGTATTTGAGACCGGCCTTTATTTGTTCGTGTCGACCACGGCCCGGCCATTATCGGAGACCCGGCTTTTAATTGACTACAGGCCACCATTAGAGGAAATACGGTATTACATCATATTCATCACACCATATTTCATCATCACGATGCACCGGGCCGGCCGACTTTTTCAAGTCAAATTTATTTTTTGGCCGTGACTGCTAACGTGTTTTGGTATTACACCTTCATCAGAGCATATAAATAAATTGATGAAAATGAGGTGACGTCTTCTTCGTTATATTCTTTTTTATTGTTGGTGTTCTGCTTTCTTTCAACTCTGACTCTTATCACTGAAGTCCAGCACCCAGCTACACAGTCACACCTGTTTCTATTTTATATTATTGTCACTTTGTAATGACATTTTTAAATTGTTGTTTACATCCTAGCAGCCAATGGCATCGCTGGAAAGATTTGAGTCTCAGAAATAAACAGAATTCTGCACAGTCAGACTTTGTTGTCACTGAACTTTTATTGATCACATGGTATCCTGGTTGTATTGATCCCGAACCTCAGATCACGTATTGAATCGTATCGAGAGAGAAGCAGATCGTCCATCACTACTGATTATTTTATTCCTGTTTGTCTCATCTGTCCAGTAAACGCTCTCCTCTGTGAGTGTTGATGTGGAAGTTTCTACGTTTCAGGACCCAGCATCAGTCCCTGAGAGTCACTGGGTGTTTGGGCTTTTAAACACCAGCAGCTCCTCGCTCCTCAGCCTGTGCCCCACATCCAATTATCCAATCTGGGAGTAATTTCAGTGTTAGAGGACTATTCTAGGTTTCACTTCACCTATTATCTGTTTTTCAGGCTGCTGCAGTTTTTCTGTCCTCAGCTCGGCTTTTGGTGTTCCTGTTTTTATCTGTCAGGTTATTTTTTCTTGTTCCTATCTCCCAGGTTCCAGAGGGCTGAAGTGGCTTTTAGGGGAGCAATTGTTGTTTTATATTGGTTTGCTGAGTTATGCTTTCCCGTGTCCTACGAGCCCAACTCGTTTACGTGTCTTCATCCCCCGTCCCATTTAGGAGCCCAGTGTCCAGGTAACAGCAGGGAGGGCCAATACCTATACTTACCACCTCGAACTTCGCTTGAGTCTCAAGTCAAGTCCCAAGTCTAAATGTAGATTACCAAGTCAAGTCCATGTCATTAATGTCAAGTCTCAAGTCTAAATGTAGAACAGCAAGTCAAGTCAGAACAAATCAAGAGTCCAGTATCAATTTAATATCTTAAAGAAAACTAAATATCTAGGACTTTTCAATGCAATATGGTTTTAATAGGATAAAAACTTGGTAAGAGCATCATGAGTTTGATTTCTATAATCAGTTTCAACTTCAATAAATTCAATCATTCCATACAAATTCAGAAAACAGAATTTAAATTCAGTCGTTCGCTGGAACGAATCTCATCTCCCCGCTGCAGCTGAATGGAAAGTGGAGGCAGAGCACGCCACCTGCTGTACGCCTATCCTGTTTATTCCTGATTATTTTATTTCTGTCAGGTTTAGGGTTGGTAGGTCAGCGATGGATCATGTGTCATGGAGGGCCGAGAGTCTGCAGGTTTTCACTCCGACCAAACACTGCAGCCGCTGATTTCACTGATCAGCAAAACCTTCAACCAGAGAGGAGGAACCGATCAGTGAAATCAGCTGTTGTGGTGTTTGGTTGGAATGAAAACCAAGGTGACCCTGGGCTGAAGCTGGGGACACATCACATGTTTTTGAAGTCGGCGGTAGTCCGGGGTCTCGCTGTTTAGTCGCAGCTGAAATCGTTGTGCGTGTCGGACCGAAAGACTCGAATCTCTCTCCTGTGATTCCAGTCGGCAACGTCACGATTAGATCAAACATGTTTGATTTTATCGGGGCTCGTCTTTGCATGATCCTGTGGTTTGACTCGAATCTTAACGGCGGTTTTCAACAGCCAATGAAAACGGAGATTACAATAGACGAAGCAAGAGGGAAAAATAATATAAGTGTAAACACAAGATCCAACATGTGCGATGGCTGAGGCAGGAAAGAAAGAGAAACCTGAGTGTGTTCTCAGTCTTTTTTCCATGTGAATCGCAGCACAAACCATAATTGCTGCAAGCCGTACGGGCTGCATGTTTATTTTTGGTATCAAAATATTGTGGAAAAATCCGTTCTTGCGAGTGCAGGTGAACCATGGAAAAACACTGCGGCCGCTTATTCTCAGTCTTTTGTTTACGGTCTGTGGTCTTTTGGTTTGTGCATCACAAGAGACTGAAATCTGCAAATTTCTGTTATTTCTGTTAAATGTGCGCTGCTCAATCTTTGAAAGAAGAAGTCCAATCAGAATGAGGTTCTAGTTCAGTAGTTTGATGTTAATTTGATTCTGAAGTGTTCCTCCATTTTTCTAACTCCGTGACAACAGAACAAACTCTCATTTCACTGTCAGCCAACATGGCGTCCGCTGATCGGTCAGCTGTGTGGTGAAACTGCATCGCGGCGTCAAAACGTTCGGCCGTGTGTGTGTGTGTGTGTGTGCGTGTGTGTGTGTGTGTGTGTGGGACAAGCGGGAACGCCACAGTTTCAATTCTGCCTGTGTATGTAAATACAATTAAAGACATGTAAAGTCATGTGCCGAGGCTAAGTTAATTTCCTCCACAGCACCGACAGCACAGTGAGTTCAGTCTCAGCTGTCTGAGCTCAGTAGAAACCTCTCCTCCTCCTCTCTCCTCTCCTCTCCTCTCCTCCTCTCCTCTCCTCTCCTCTCCTCTGCTCTCCTCTCCTCTCCGCTGCTCTTCCTCTCCTCTCCTCTCCTCTCCTCTGCTCTCCTCCTCTCCTCTCCTCTCCTCTCCTCTGCTCTCCTCTCCTCTCCTCTGCTCTCCTCTCCTCTCCTCTGCTCTCCTCTCCTCTCCTCTCCTCTCCTCTGCTCTCTCCTCTCCTCTCCTCTCCTCTGCTCTCCTCTCCTCTCCTCTCCTCTGCTCTCCTCTCCTCTGCTCTCCTCTGCTCTCCTCTCCTCTCCTCTCCTCTCCTCTCCTCTGCTCTCCTCTCCTCTGCTCTCCTCTCCTCTCCTCTGCTCTCCTCCTCTCCCTCTCCTCTCCTCTGCTCTCCTCTCCTCTCCTCTCCTCTGCTCTCCTCTCCTCTCCTCTCCTCTCCTCTGCTCTCCTCTGCTCTCCTCTGCTCTCCTCTCCTCTCCTCTGCTCTCCTCTGCTCTCCTCCTCTCCTCTCCTCTGCTCTCCTCTCCTCTCCTCTGCTCTCCTCTCCTCTCCTCTGCTCTCCTCTCCTCTCCTCTCCTCTCCTCTGCTCTCCTCTCCTCTCCTCTGCTCTCCTCTCCTCTCCTCTGCTCTCCTCTGCTCTCCTCTCCTCTCCTCTCCTCTCCTCTGCTCTCCTCTGCTCTCCTCTCCTCTCCTCTTGCTCTCCTCTCCTCTCCTCTGCTCTCCTCTGCTCTCCTCTCCTCTCCTCTCCTCTGCTCTCCTCTGCTCTCCTCTCCTCTCCTCTGCTCTCCTCTCCTCTCCTCTGCTCTCCTCTGCTCTCCTCTGCTCTCCTCCTCTCCTCTGCTCTCCTCTGCTCTCCTCTCCTCTCCTCTCCTCTCCTCTGCTCTCCTCTGCTCTCCTCTCCTCTCCTCTGCTCTCCTCTCCTCTCCTCTGCTCTCCTCTGCTCTCCTCTCCTCTCCTCTCCTCTGCTCTCCTCTGCTCTCCTCTCCTCTCCTCTGCTCTCCTCTCCTCTCCTCTGCTCTCCTCTGCTCTCCTCTGCTCTCCTCCTCTCCTCTGCTCTCCTCTGCTCTCCTCTCCTCTCCTCATGCTCTCCTCCTCTCCTCTCCTCTCCTCTGCTCTCCTCTGCTCTCCTCTCCTCTCCTCTCCTCCTCTCCTCTCCTCTCCTCTCCTCTCCTCTCCTCTCCTCCTCTGCTCTCCTCTGCTCTCCTCTCCTCTCCTCTCCTCCTCTCCTCTCCTCCTCTCCTCTCCTCTCCTCTCCTCTGCTCTCCTCTTCTCTCCTCTCCTCTCCTCTCCTCTCCTCTCCTCTCCTCTCCTCTCCTCTCTGTGATGAATCTTCCTGAGCAGAGCGGCCCGTCGGCTGCAGGCCGGAAACTCCGGCTGCTGCTAATGAGACCTGCAGCTCTGCTCGCTCACTCTGCCTTCACCTCCATCTACCTCGCTTTACCTTCCTCTCTCGCTTCACCTCCATCTACCTTGCTTTTACCTTCCTCTCTCGCTTCACCTCCATCTACCTCGCTTTACCTTCCTCTCTCGCTTCACCTCCATCTACCTCGCTTTACCTTCCTCTCTCGCTTTACCTTCCTCTCTCGCTTTACCTCCATCTACCTCGCTTTACCTTCCTCTCTCGCTTCACCTCCATCTACCTCGCTTTACCTTCCTCTCTCGCTTCACCTCCATCTACCTCGCTTTACCTTCCTCTCTCGCTTCACCTCCATCTACCTCGCTTTACCTTCCTCTCTTGCTTCACCTCCATCTACCTCGCTTTACCTTCCTCTCTCGCTTTACCTTCCTCTCTCGCTTTACCTCCATCTACCTCGCTTTACCTTGCTCTCTCGCTTCACCTCCATCTACCTCGCTTTACCTTCCTCTCTCGCTTCACCTCCATCTACCTCGCTTTACCTTCCTCTCTCGCTTTACCTTCCTCTCTCGCTTTACCTCCATCTACCTCGCTTTACCTTCCTCTCTCGCTTCACCTCCATCTACCTCGCTTTACCTTCCTCTCTCGCTTCACCTCCATCTACCTCGCTTTACCTTCCTCTCTCGCTTTACCTTCCTCTCTCGCTTCACCTCCATCTACCTCACTTTACCTTCCTCTCTCACTTCACCTCCATCTACCTCGCTTTACCTTCCTCTCTTGCTTTACCTTCCTCTCTCGCTTTACCTTCCTCTCTTGCTTTACCTTCCTCCCTCGCTTCACCTCCATCTACCTCGCTTTACCTTCCTCTCTCGCTCTACCTTCCTCTCTTGCTTCACCTCCATCTACCTCGCTTTACCTTCCTCTCTCGCTCTACCTTCCTCTCTTGCTTTACCTTCCTCCCTCGCTTCACCTCCATCTACCTCGCTTTACCTTCCTCTCTTGCTTCACCTCCATCTACCTCGCTTTACCTTCCTCTCTCGCTTTACCTTCCTCTCTCGCTCTACCTTCCTCTCTCGCTTCACCTCCATCTACCTCGCTTTACCTTCCTCTCTCACTTTACCTTCCTCTCTTGCTTCACCTCCACCTACCTCGCTTTACCTTCTCTCTCACTTTACCTTCCTCTCTCACTTTACCTTCCTCTCTCTCGCTTCACTCCATCTACCTCGCTTTACCTTCCTCTCTCGCTCTACCTTCCTCTCTTGCTTTACCTTCCTCCCTCGCTTCACCTCCATCTACCTCGCTTTACCTTCCTCCCTCGCTTTACCTTCCTCCCTCGCTTTACCTTCCCATCTCTCCCTCTATCTCGCTTTACCTTCCTCTCTCGCTCTACCTTTCTCTCTCACTCTACCTTCCCTCTCTCGCTTTACCTTCCTTCCTCGCTTTACCTTCCCATCTCTCTCTCTATCTCGCTTTACCTTCCTCTCTCGCTCTACCTTTCTCTCTCACTCTACCTTCCTCTCTCGCTTTACCTTCCTTCCTCGCTTTACCTTCCCATCTCTCTCTCTATTTCTCTCTACCTTCCTCCCTCTGGATGATGATGAAGGTGAATGGAGGTTTGTAAAATACCTTCTAACCAATCCTGAAGCTCATAATGATGTATGAAGAGTCATAAAGATATAAACCAGCATCCAGCTGTGTTGCTGTTTTCTCCTCTTTTCTGCAGCTTGTCAGATTCGGCTCCTGAACGCAGCTCCTCCCGCTCCATTCAGCAGATTTAAAAAACTAGCTTGGCTCCTCCCTCGCTGTTTAAAAGCGGCGCTCTGCCCCTCCCACTTCTCCGTAGGTACGGTTAGCTTAGCTTTTAGCTTAGCTGTTAGCCTTTATGCACGGCATTTACTAGGTTTGACCTCGGTAGGCCTCCGTAGTGGAGTGGCTTTGCTGTGCTTTATTTACAGATGTGTTGTGGTTTCTGTCGCCCTCTAGTGGGCAGAGAAATGTCTTATTGCAGCTTTAACTGTTAACAGAGCTGCTGCAGTCACACAGCCAGGAGCTGCACCGACTGCTCCCATTTATTTTGTTCTTTTACCCCAAAATGTCCATTTAATCTGCCGGCACCCACAAATGACATTTTGCAGTCTGTGCTCACCCCCCACCACCACCACCCACCCACCTACACACACACACACACACACACACACACACACACACACACACAGTGTTTACCAGGTTTACATCGATGGTATCCGGCCGGCTCGCCCGCTGTAACACGACTCAATACTTGAAGCCTCTGGCCACTCAACCGATACACTGAACCGCTGAGTGGGTCGGTGTGATAATAACAGCCGAAGGTAATGTGCATGCAAGTGTAAATGTTAGAGTGAGTGTGTGTGTGTGTGTGTGTGTGTGTGTGTGTGTGTGAGAGGGGGGTTGATCTGATTGGCTGGACGAGCCGGGAACAGCAGCAGATTGATGTCAGAAAACCTCAGACTATCAGCTGGATCTGGACTCAAACAAACCTGCTGCACCGCTGCATGTTAACTAGAGAGCCTCGGGTCTCTGACTGTAACACACTCGTTTATATTCGTGTGTGTGTGTGTGTGTGTGTGTGTGTGTGTGTGCCAACCAGAGGATGAAACAGTTCCAACTCAAAGTCTTCACCTTCCCATCATCCCACACTGACCTGAGTCTCATTTACCAAACTGGGATTAATGTTAACTAGTCAGTGTCACTGAGTCTATGTGTCACCTAGTCAGTGTGTCACCTAGTCAGTGTGTTACCTAGTCAGTGTGTTACCTAGTCAGTGTGTCACCTAGTCAGTGTGTTAACTAGTCAGTGTGTCACCTAGTCAGTGTGTTAACTAGTCAGTGTGTTGTTAAGTAGTCAGTGTTTTGGATGGTTTTAACTAGTCAGTGTGTTGGCAAAAATAGTCAGTGTCTTGATGTTATCTAGTCAGTGTGTTACCAACTCTATGTGTTACCTAGTCAGTGTATTAACTACTCAGTGTGTTGATGTTAACTAGTCAGTGTATTGTGAACTAGTCAGTGTATTGCCTGTCTGTTCTCTGATGTAACTGAATTGTTCCTCCAGACGGCCATGACAGTCCGACCATACACACACACACACACACACACACACACACACACACACACACACACACATTTCACTCCCAGGGTTTTCTGTTTTATTCGCTGACAGGTTTTCTTTTTCTTAACATGACTGGATCATCTGATTTTTACAGATTTATTAATGTGCAGGGAGTCTGGTATCTACATGCTGAGGCAGAGGAGATCTGGCTTGGAGGTTTGAGCTTTCTGTTTCGGAGGAATACACACACACACACACACACACACACACACACACACACACACACGCACACACAGGAATACACACGCAGCTGCTAACCAAACCGCAAACACTCGTCCTTGATAGTTTTGATATTCTGGTGTTTTTCTGCACCGCCAAACCCCACTGAGCTTGTTTCTATTTCTGCAGCCGAGACGCAGCGAAGGATCCAGAGAAAAGGAGAGAAGAAGAGCGAAGTGGAAAACAAAACAAATTCTCCGACACGCCGCCCGAGGCCGAGAGGCTCCGCAGACGCTCCGGCCGCTCTTCATCTTCCCGCTGAACTGAGAAAAGGATTTTCAAACGCGATCAGAAGCGGAGGGCACTCCCTCCGACAGGCGGCCGGCCGGCGGCGACGCCGTCGGCTGTGAGGCCGCGGATCCAAACCTGCGTCTGTCTGTCTGTCTGTCGCCTGCCTGACAACCGTGAGTGAGTGAGTGTGTGTGTGTGTGTGTGTGTCTGAAAAGCAGCTGACACACTGTAGATGTTTTATTCGGAGAACTCAGATATTCAGAGATTTCAACCAAACTGCATCCAGTCTTCTGCCTGCTGCTCAGACTCACAATGAAGTGAAAAATGACTTTTTCACGTTGTTAGCTAATTTTTCATCCTATAATATAAACCTATTTAATAACAACATTTACATTTTCTTGTGTTTTTATATCAAAATCCCATTACTTCCGTCTCATGGTGTATCTTTAATGGTGACATCAGGAGGAGAAAATAAAAACTCCATCCAGTCAAACTGCCTTTCTCTCCCTAACTGATCTCCCATTGGTTTAGACTTTTGAATGATCTCTCCCTGCGTCATGTCCCGCCCTGAAGGAGCATGAGATGTTCTTTGTCCTGGATTTTTTGTGCGAATCTTGACTTCATGACACCAACCGGCGGCTGCAGAAGCTTTGACTGAACAGAGTCCATTTGGTAGTTTATAGAAATCAGAAAGAGAAAGGCTCAAACCGAGTTACCATGAGCCTTTGAAGTGGCAGATCAACGGTCAAAATCACTGAAGTGTTTCATTATCAAACACAAATTATTCATTTTAGAAAGTGATGTTTGAGTGCTGCAGAAAAGATGAATGCTGCTCTTTGTCTCTGCATGCTGCTGAAGGCCTCAGGATGTCTTCAGACCTTCAGTTCTGCTGTCCTGTCGGAGCGGGTGTCACATGTTTCCACCGGTGGTCGTCTCGAATCCCCTCAAATCTAAATGTGTGTTGGAGGCTAATCTGCCCGTCCCGATGCCGCCGCTGCCCGTGTGGAGCGAGAGCATCTGTTTAAACTCACCCAGCAGACCTTCCACCTCTTGGCATTCTCCCCCCGCTCCGCCGCTCACAGCCTATTAGGACGCTCGGCCGCGGGTGGAAGGAGCCGCCGAACTCATTTCACAGGTTAATTAGAACAAAGGATCAGCCTTTCGCCGGGCGAGAGGCTTTCGATTATTGAAAGGTTGTGGCTCTCTCTCCTCCCCGCGGGCCTCCGGGGGGACGGGCGATATCGGGCTCCGTCGCCGCTAAATGCCACCTATCAATCACCCGATCGCGCCTGGCGAGCATCATTAACGCCCTGCGATTGAGAGGTAAGCTCTTTAATCATCCTCCGCCGAGTGTACAGTGAGGATATTAACACGGTGTAACTCTGTGATAAATTAAATAACCAACGCTGCCAAGGTGAAACCTCATCTGACAAGCTGTGTCGACCCAGCGGCTGCTGGAGAGGAAAGGGTTAAAGACGAGGCAAAGGTTCGATTTGAGGCAACATGAGCCGATAAAGTCGTGAGATGAGTCACGAAGTCTGAAACAGATTCAGCTGCTGTGGGCAGGAATCATGTGAAAATCCTGTTCCTCCATCATGAACTGGATTCTGTGACAAAAACATGAATTGGACATTTCCAGCTGCAGGTTGGTGAACGGTTCAGTTTAGGAAACTAAAACAACTTGGTTAAAGGAATAGTTCACCCAAAAATGAAAATCCAGTCATTACCCCGCCCCCCCCCCCCCCCCCAGCTGAGACTCGGGTGCAGTTTGTCCACATCGGGCCCTGGGCGCCACAGCGGAGCGGCGTCGAAGCTTCTCCAAAACAGCTGAAGTTGCCGGACCTGACTTGACCAGACTTCACGGTTAAAAAAATAACCAGAAAACGTCTCCATGCAGCTCTCACAGCATGATGCAAGTCTCCGGAAGCCAAACGATCCCAAAGTGACTTGAAAAGACATTTGCACCATTATTTAGCAGAAACAAGACTTCTGGTTTGGCTTTTTAGCCTTGAAAAATAAAAGCGTGAGATTTGAAAATAGGTAGAAATACTGTTTTAAACCAATTACTTTACTGTATTTAATCGTCAAATCCAATATCCATATTAATGTTTGATGTCAAAATAATAATTAAAAATGCCATAAAATGTGCCATTTTTAACTATAAATGCTGCATGTATTAGACATGCAGAATACATACAGAACAGAGACTTAAGTGGACATCAAACTTAATTAATATGGGTGCTGACTTATTGAATTTCAAATTTTTTAATGTTTTTTAATATTTATGTACACAGGAAAATGAGATCTTGATGTCAATGGGACTTACCTGTTTAATTCAATCAATCAATAAAACTCATTTCACCAAGCTTCAGGTGAGCAGACTGGACTTTTGGGATGGAAACTGCACTTTACTGAGCTTGCTGCTTGCTGCAGAAACAACTTACAACATGATAATATTATTGTACATTAGAAGTATAATTTTTCAGATTCGGTAAACCATCTCCTGACCTCCAGATTCACTGTCTTAGTAGCTTTCCATTGATCTGCTTCAGTCAGATAAAGGTCAGGAGTTCACACACACACACACACACACACACACACACACACACACACACCCCTCCTCTGGTCTGAGCCTCCTCCTCCTCTCCTCCTTCTGCATTACAAAATAAACCCAGGAGCATCGTCTGCCCGCGCTCAGAGAGTCAGAAGGTTTCCTGTCAACATCACCGATTCTTTCAAATCAAGTAGGAAGAAAAACTCGACTTCTCCTCATTGCTGTTGACCGGACTCTGACCCTCGCTCAGGTTCTCACATTCCTCCGCTGAATCTGAATAACGTCCAAAAATGTTTTCTGCGTCATCTGAGCTCTTAAAAAATCTCTGTCCTGATATTCAGAGGATCTTCGCCGACCTTCCTGTATTGTTGCTCCTCAGCGCTGATGGAGAAATGTTCTGACACTCACTGACAAAGAAGAAGTCACTGACTGCGTTTACATGGACTTGAGTTATGATCGGGTTTTTGAAGTATCCTGTTTTTGTGTTTGTGCATGTAAACATCTTATCCCGGTTTCTGACCGCTGCCGACTACCTGCGCAGGCGCGGCTTCAGCCGAGCGACGTGACAGAAAAACACAAACGACGGCGGCAACGAGAGCGTCTCACTTCTGGAGCGATGAGGAAACGGAGTTTTGTCTTTCGGTGATGAAAGAATTAAATATACTCGGCAGTTTAGAGGGAGAAAGCATCGAAATGCTGACCTGTTCAAGTCTGTAGTGTACAGACTACAGGACGCCGGTTTCCCAACACGTACAGGGAGCCAGTCAGCTCACGGTGGAAAATACTAAAGAAACATTAATTTACTACGAGGCCAAACATCAAAACAAAACAGTCAAATTAATTTAAGGTTAACAGTTACAGAGGAATATCAGATTAATGATTTCACAATTGTCGGTTTGTGTTGTAAACATCACAGGCGCCTGCGCACACAGCATGCAGTAATCAGTAACCGGGATACTAGCATCTATCATGTATACGGGGATATGAATAACCAGATGTCTCTGTGTTCCATGTAAACGCCATATCCCGAATATGATCAGAACCGGGATAAGCCTCATAACCGGGATACTCAAGTCCATGTAAACACACTCAGTGAGTCAGTTCTGCGTCGGTCGGCCTTTGGATAAGAGACACAACGATTAAATACAGCGGGGGAAGTTCTCATATCCAGCGCATTAAGCGGCACATACTGTAACTGAGATGCTGTTAGTCTAATGATGGGATGTTATCTCTTCAGCGGCCGGTTCTTCTTCTTCACGCTCCGCGGGCTGCTGTCAGTTTACTGGGAAATAAGAGGAAAGGTTTCCAAGTGAACGGCAGCAAAACAGAAGTCCCTGTTCTCGGCGTCGGAGAGGGAAGTTCTGCTCGGCCGGAGGACGTGACACAGCCGGAGAGTTTCCCATCAGCCTCGGCGGGGCGGGAAGCCTCCGAGGCTGAGCGCTGACTGACAGCACGCACTCGCCTGGCGTGGATGCCAAGGCTGCCGACACGGCGCAACCATCTGCAGTGTGAAGGCCGGGGAGGACCGCCCCCCCCCCCGCAGGTCCCCCCCCTCCCCCCTCCATGTACCTGACAGACAGCAGATGTACAGTACAGCGCGTTATATATACAGCGTTATAAATAGTTGTTCTCGCTGCAACGCCTTCGCTACGTGAGACGGCACCAAACTCCCACCGCCATCGCCGTGGGTGACAGAAGCGAACACCATGGAGACCGCGGGCGCAATTAGCGGCGGCGGCGTGATGTGGGAACAGATGTGACTGCCGCTGATCTTTGCGCCACGACAACGCGAACGCCGCCTGATGTGATGTCAGCCGAACAGACGCGGCGGGGCGTCCGCAGCTCCCGAGCAGTTAGCTGCAGTCTGGACCTGCAGGACTGAACTAACTGGCTCTTATTTAAAGCTCACAATAATAATCGTTTATCAGATGTTCTCATTCTGTGGTGTGTTTCCCTAACTGCAGGCCAGACTCCATCGATTTGCTGTCACTGGTATTTTTTTCCCCGTTCAATACAAGGTTGGAAACATTGTTTATGTTTTTTCATAAAATCCGATCATCATGTCATCTTAAAATGGATTGTCAAAGCTAATTCTAGGGAAAAACATATTTAAGTGTAATTGGATTTCTGCTAAAAAGAAAAAAATGTATCGCTCATGACTGGATCATACTGTAAATATCTGTCCACACACACAAAAAAAACAAAAAGCTTGTGTTTTTAGTGACATTGTATTGAGTGTTTGGAGGGAAGCGGCTGTGATTTAAATGCTGGTATTTGTTTTCTTTAAAGCAGCAGCAGAGTTACAGGGCAGTGAACTAGAAAATGACATTTTAAAATCATCTGTAGCTCCTCCAGTCGCTGTGACCTTTCTCAGCAGGGAAATATTACGCTGTTTGCTTTCTTCTCTGAGAAACATCCTGCCGCCGAGGGAGAGGAGAGGAGGAGGAGAGGAGAGGAGGAGAGGAGGAGAGGAGAGGAGAGGAGGAGAGGAGAGGAGAGGAGGAGAGAGGAGAGGAGAGGAGGAGAGGAGAGGAGGAGAGGAGAGGAGAGGAGAGGAGAGGAGGAGGAGAGGAGAGGAGGAGAGGAGAGGAGAGGAGGAGAGGAGAGGAGAGGAGGAGAGAGGAGAGGAGAGGAGAGGAGAGGAGAGGAGAGGAGGAGAGGAGGGGAGGAGAGAGGAGAGAGGAGGGGAGAGCAGAGGAGAGGAGGAGAGAGGAGGGGAGAGGAGGGGAGGAGAGGAGAGGAGGAGAGAGGAGAGGAGAGGAGGAGAGGAGAGGAGGAGGAGAGGAGAGGAGGAGAGGAGGGGAGGAGAGAGGAGAGAGGAGGGGAGAGGAGGGGAGGAGAGGAGGAGGAGAGGAGAGGAGGGGAGGAGAGGAGGAGAGGAGGGGAGGAGAGGATAGGAGGAGAGGAGAGGAGGGGAGGAGAGGAGGAGAGAGGAGAGGAGAGGAGGGGAGGAGAGGATAGGAGGAGAGGAGAGGAGGAGAGAGGAGAGGAGAGGATAGGAGGAGAGGAGAGGAGGGGAGGAGAGGAGGAGAGAGGAGAGGAGAGGAGGGGAGGAGAGGAGGAGAGAGGAGAGGAGAGGAGGGGAGGAGAGGAGGAGAGGATAGGAGGAGAGGAGAGGAGGAGAGAGGAGAGGAGAGGATAGGAGGAGAGGAGAGGAGGGGAGGAGAGGAGGAGAGAGGAGAGGAGAGGAGGGGAGGAGAGAGGAGGAGAGGAGAGGAGAGGAGGAGAGGAGAGGAGAGGCTGACTTCACTGAAGCTGCTGATCAGGGCTGCAACTAAACATTATTTTCATTATCGATTATTTCATCTATTAATCAATTAATCATTTAGTCTGTAACATGTCAAAAATAATGACAAATGTCCATCACAGTTCCCAGAGTCCAAGCTGGAACCAGCAAATGTTTGGTATTTTTAATTGATAAATGACTAAAATGATTAATCGATTATCAAAATTAAAGCAATTCATTTAAACTAATTGATTATTAATTAGATTAATCATTTCAGCACTAATGTCGATTCATCACATGAAGCTGATTAGGGCTGCAACTGACGATTATTTTCATTATCGATTAATCTAGCAATTATTTTTTGATTAATCGATTAATAATTTAGTCTATAAAATGTCAAAAATATTGACAAATGTTCATCTCAGAGTCCAAAGTGATTGTTCAGGTTTCCTCCTCAGTCTGAGCAGCAGACAGAAAACACAAAGGATTCATTTAATAAAGAGATGAAACAGAAAAGCAGCAAATCTGTGAAGCTGCAACCAGAAAATGTTTTAAAATGTAACCCTGATAAATGACTAAAACAATTAGTCCATAATCTAAATGATAATTAATTAATTAGAATTAATTAGAAGTATTAGCAGTAAAATGTACTTATGTAAATGTACTGTTAAATTATTAATGAACCTGTCAGAAGTATTTTAATGTTGTCGGTCTCACTGCTCCATGTACTGTTGGAGTTTAAACAATGCAACATATTTTATGAGCTTATCGTATGTTTTGATGTAAAACATTATTCTGCAGAATGTGCTGAGCGGCTCCTGGCAGCAGCAGCCTGTCTGTCTGCATGTTAGCGCTCACACCACCAACAACTGGAAGGATAAAAGGCAGCAGCATAACATGAAGCCTCAGACTTTCTTATTTCCAGCTGAAAAACAGACTTTAGCGCAGCGCTAAGTGCTGACAGCTGATATCGCGCGTCCGATATTCCCTCCGGCTCCTGCCACCTTCGGCTCGGCCAATCAGAGCGCCGTCCTCACCTCGCGCCGGCTCCCTTTCCCATCAGATGTGGTTGTTTTGCCGCTGCGCTTCCTTGCTAGCCATTGATTGCCCCATTAGCCTAGCATATGTGTGGATTGTGCTGTCTTTCCCAATCAGTTGATTTGGACGCCGCTCGTCTCCGCGGGGAGCCGCCGCCTCCTCCTGCTGATTGACGTCTCTGCGCCACTTAGAGCTCGGCAAGGAGTTTTAAAGGTGGACAGTTTATGTCCTTCATACAGAGGTGCTGCGGTTTACTGTGCTGGGTGAATGTGTAACTTAGGATGTGAGTGAGTGTGTGTGTGTGTGTGTGTGTGTGTGCAATTAGAGAGTGAGAGCGGGCGAGAAAGAGAGAGAGTACAGTATGTCAGTAGACTCTTGACAAAGTTGCCGTCGGCGTCGGAGCTCCTCATCATCTGCACATCGGATAAAATGAACCCAAGAGACTCGTGCCCCCGAGTCCCTCAGTAGACTTAATTTAACAGAGTTAAAATCAATTTCTCTGCTCTCCTGGGTCAAATTAACTATCTCCTAGTATGAAGAAGCTCTGACTCCATGACAGCTCGTCCGGTCCCCGGCTGTCTGTCTGTCGGCAAACTGCTTTTCATTTCTCCTCCGGTTCGTCTGCCAGGACGGACCGCCGGGCGTCCTTCGCATGTCAGCTGCGTGTTCTGCCTCTCTTTCATTTCTGTCATTTGTTTAGACAAATAGACACGAGAAGAAATCGAGTGTTTCACCTTGGAACATGCAAGGATGACGTAACATCTGACAGAGTGCAGTACAATACACTGCAGTGCAGTACAGACCAGTACAGTGCAGTACAGTGTAGTACAGTGCAGTACAGACCAGTACAATGCAGTATGGTGTAGTACAATGCAGTACAGACCAGTACAATGCAGTACGGTGTAGTACAATGCAGTACAGACCAGTACAATGCAGTACAGACCAGTACAATGCAGTACGGTGTAGTACAGTGCAGTACAGACCAGTACAATGCAGTACAGTGCAGTACAGTACAGTGCAGTAGAGAACAGTACAGTGTGTGTGTGTGTGTGTGTGTGTGTGTGTGTGTGTGTTGCTAAAACTATGGACTGGGCCTTTAAATGGTGAAAGATCTGCACAGAGAAAACTCTGAATCTCTTTTATTTTCCTTGCTCTATGCTCTTACACACACACACACACACACACACACACACACACACGCACACTCTCCACTCTCACCCCCCCCCCCCCCCCCCCCCCCCCCACGCGTCCACACACCGGCCTCAGATCATTAGCGGAGCTGTTATTTACCTGTCTCGCCCCCGACAGGCCCGTCCTGCAGCAGCAGACAGACAGGTGGGAGCCGGATAATTAAAAGCGGAGCGACCCGTCTGCTGCCAAACACCCAGAGGCTCGGCTCTTCAGGACAGCGGGACGCCCCGCAGACTTCTGGGTAAATACACTGAGGCCGCTAACCATCAGAGTCGGGCTAGTTACGGAGAGGGAATCAGCCGCGCGTTTCCATTTGCATTAGAGTTTAGAAACAGTGTTAGGTAAAGAGGAACTGCGTCCACACTGCAGATTCATCAGCTTCATCCTTCATCCTGTTCACTTCACAGTTCAGTTCTTAAGGAGAGTGAAGCTTTCTGCAACCAAACTCACTACTGAAACATTCAGGTGTGACTCCTGAACAGAGAGGATTCAGTCTGAGGGAGCAGAACCGACCGGACGGCCGGGTCATCTGAAACACAGAGGTTAAGTGTTTAGAGATATGTTTCCTCAACACTGCAGCTGCTCCCAGGTCTGTGCTCTTTTTCTCTCTCTTTCCCACGGTGCAGCCGAGGGCATCAGGAGGCAAACTCAGGTCAGTCAGTCAGTCAGTCAGTCAGTCAGACAGTCAGTCAGTCAGACAGACAGTCAGACAGTCAGTCAGTCAGTCAGTCAGTCAGACAGTCAGTCAGTCAGACAGTCAGTCAGTCAGACAGACAGTCAGACAGTCAGACAGACAGTCAGACAGTCAGACAGTCAGTCAGTCAGTCAGACAGACAGTCAGACAGTCAGACAGTCAGTCAGTCAGTCAGACAGTCAGTCAGTCAGACAGACAGTCAGACAGTCAGTCAGTCAGTCAGTCAGTCAGACAGTCAGTCAGTCAGACAGTCAGTCAGTCAGACAGACAGTCAGACAGTCAGTCAGTCAGTCAGTCAGTCAGTCAGTCAGTCAGACAGACAGTCAGACAGTCAGTCAGTCAGTCAGACAGACAGTCAGACAGTCAGTCAGTCAGTCAGACAGTCAGTCAGTCAGTCAGACAGACAGTCAGTCAGACAGTCAGTCAGTCAGTCAGACAGACAGTCAGTCAGACAGTCAGTCAGTCAGTCAGTCAGTCAGTCAGTCAGTCAGTCAGACAGTCAGTCAGTCAGTCAGTCAGTCAGTCAGTCAGTCAGTCAGTCAGACAGACAGTCAGTCAGTCAGACAGACAGTCAGACAGTCAGTCAGTCAGTCAGACAGTCAGTCAGTCAGTCAGACAGACAGTCAGTCAGACAGTCAGTCAGTCAGTCAGTCAGTCAGACAGACAGTCAGTCAGACAGACAGTCAGTCAGTCAGACAGTCAGTCAGTCAGTCAGTCAGACAGTCAGTCAGTCAGTCAGACAGACAGTCAGTCAGACAGACAGTCAGTCAGTCAGACAGACAGTCAGACAGTCAGTCAGTCAGTCAGACAGACAGTCAGTCAGTCAGACAGACAGTCAGGTAACACTTAGTGAGGTGTCTCTCGGTCAGATGACCTCTAGAGGGCGTCTCTGACTGATGACCTCTCTCCTGATGATGTCATACTGGTTCACACAGAGCCGCACTCTTCACCGTCAATTTACAGACATCCACATCTTCTGCTGTCCTGCAAACCTTAACGGTAGGTAACGTTATCACCTGTGGTATTCAAGTGACGTTAGTGGAATTATTTAACCGATAACCGTGTCGTGATGCTTCAGTGAATTGAACTGAACTGAACACACACGCCGTGGGTCTGTACAGGATCTGTGCTTGTTTTTTTGAAAGATTTTATTATTTTCACAATCCAGTCAACACAACAATAGACACAACAAAAAAATACATACAAAAAAAATATGGGGTGGTGGGGCAGCACCGAACACTTATAGAATAGAATAGTTTCACTTTTCTGTCTTCCATAAGTCACAGTGTCTAACCAGCTGACAGCTCTGTGGTCTGGGGGCGATCCAGATGTTCCTGCGGTGGAAAAAGAGAAAACGACGCTGCTATCAGTGGCGGTTTATTAAAATCTTATGGATAAACTGACGTCTCTGGTTACTGAAAGTAAACGTTACCATGGTTACAGACATTATTTACAGCCATGGCGAGATCTGATGAGTGGACTGACTCATTCTGCTCCAGTCTGGTCCAGACATACTGACTGTATGTGCATTCACTCTCATTCATAAACTCAGTTGTCACTACAGATTCTAGCAGTGTGTATGCAGCCAATGAGTGTCAGTCTCTTCTGTCATTCACCGTCCCTCCCTCTCTCTCTTCTTCTTCTTCTTCTTCTCTGTTTATCGTCTGTTGTTTGCTCTCTGTCTGTACACCAGTTGCTCCCATGAGGATTAATAAAGTTGAGTTGTGTAAAACGGCATTAAAAGGAACTAGAAATCTTCTAAACTCTTCTGAGCCCCGGCTGCAGAGTCTCAGCTCTGCCTCCTCCGTCCCGCCGCTCCGCAGCGATGTGAGATAACTGAGGCGTGCGGCGGCGTGTCACTGGATGCCTTTTAATAATGGTCACGATGATGAATTGCTTTAATCAGAGGAGCGGGCTTTTCCTGTAACTTATGATACAGGAAGCTTGTGAAGAGAATTGTTACGCCAAGCCTCATTGAGCGGCTTAATGTGAATCTTTACGTGTCCACAATTAGATTAAAGCTGTGACACGGCGGCCGGCGAGGAGGAGGGGGGAGGGGCTTCTGACGGCTTCTTCAGACGGACGGGTGGAGGGGGGGTTCTGGATCAATGGAAGTCATTATATGGTGCTTACCGTTTGGCCCGGTCACAGTGTGATGGATGAGTTGTGGCAGGAAATAGTCCTCCAACATCAGAGAGCAAACTGAGATGAACACAGTCTGACTTCCTCTGGTCCAGGGCCTAAAGGTCAGAGGTCAGAGGTCAGAGGTCGGCCTTCCGACCCCCGGACGCCTCAGAAAACCTCAGCGAACAAGGTGAAGAAGACAGAAACAATCTCCCGTTCCAAATGAACTGTTAACTGTTGAGGAGCCAATTAGCAACTGAACCCAATCTGCTCTCAAGCTGCTCAGTAGAAACCAGTACAGACTGTGTACTGGTCAGCTTCGGTAGAAACCAGTAGAGACTGTGTACTGGTCAGCTTCGGTAGAAACCAGTAGAGACTGTGTACTGGTCAGCTTCGGTAGAAACCAGTAGAGACTGTGTACTGGTCAGCTTCGGTAGAAACCAGTACAGACTGTGTACTGGTCAGCTTCGGTAGAAACCAGTACAGACTGTGTACTGGTCAGCTTCGGTAGAAACCAGTACAGACTGTGTACTGGTCAGCTTCGGTAGAAATCAGTAGAGACTGTGTACTGGTCAGCTTCAGTAGAAACCAGTAGAGACTGTGTACTGGTCAGCTTCAGTAGAAGCCAGTAGAGACTGTGTACTGGTCAGCTCCCAGTATGAAAAACATGCGACCGAAACAAAGATAAAACAGAGAAAGCCTGGTGGAGCGTTGGGATGACTGGAGGTTTTCAGCTCAGTTTCTGATTGAATTTATACAGTAGAGTCTGTTTCTTCTTCTGTTCTTCTGCCTCGCCGCCATGCTGACGCTCAAAACAAACCAACACACACACACACACACACACACACACATCTATCATCAATAATTCTGTCTGTTTTCTGATGGATCAAATGTTTGAATATTTGTTTCTTAAAATGATTAGCAGTCGTGTCGGTCTGCTGTCTTCAGATCAGTGTGGTGCAGTGAGGAAAGGTCAGTGTGTGTGTGTGTGTGTGTGTGTGTGTGTTGAGACGCAGCCTGGCTCCGCCCCCTGCTCGCTGCAGCAGCAGGATGGAGAGGCCATTTTGTCTTTTGGAAAGGCACTTTAGAGAGCCGGCGCTCTGAGAGCTTTTATCATTATCTGCCACTACAGTCTGGCCATTTGTTCTGACCTTGGGAAATGGTTTTAAAGGTCTTACTCAGTGTGTGTGTGTGTGTGTGTGTGAGAGAGAGAGAGAAATTGACTGGATTGAGATGTTCTATGAAAATATGTAGTGAATGGCCTCTGTACCCGGGCGAGTGTGTGTGTGCGTGGGTGTGTGTGTGTGTGTGTGTGTGTGTGGGGGGGGGGGGGTTGAGGACGAGGGCACAATCCAATTTGTTTGTTCACACTCCAGCAGAGCCAGATCAGAACAATTGATACATTAGGACTGGTTTTACAGAGCAAATATGTGCGGGAGAGAGAGCGACTATATATTGCAGCGAAGTACTGCAAGAGTAAATTTGGCTCACGGGCCATTGCACAGGCTGCAATATGAAACTATGATAAAAAGAAATTGCTTTACTCTCCAAGTTATCAATATAATTCTCCCTCTGTGGTTCACATTCTCATTTTGTTGGTAGAAATCTTTTGTAACGGTGAATTTTCTATGCAAAAACGGCGGCTGGCGAAGGTTCATTTGGCGCTCGGAGAGAGAGACGCGCCGTGGGAGAGCGCCGCTTCCCGCCGGCGAGCCGCAGCCGAACCCTTCAGACCCGAACATCGGTCTTTCCGTGTCGTCTGCTCCCGCGGTGACAAAGAAAATAAATTAGAAGAATACAATGTCTTTAAATCACAATGTGGCGTCGCAAACTCAGAGCCAATCTTATCTGCGGTCTGCGGAGATGACACAGTCCGTTTCTCCAGACAGAGGACAGCTGTTCCTCCCATTCAGCCCGGATCCGGCCCGATAATGTCTAATAACTCGCCGTAAATTAAATCTGCTGCATCGGTGCGCTCGTGTCACCGGCTCCTTGGATAAATAGTAATGTTTGATGTCTCAGAATGAGATTTTGGAAAACCATTATGGAGCCTCTAAGAATCATTTTTTTCATTTATTCATTTAATAGGATTATTCATGAGGCGATGATGACAGCGTTGCTGGGTTTCAGGTCTTCATACTCCTGTGAGTCATTACAGAGAGACGAGTCTTTGTTCAGCAGCAGGTTGTTTCCTCTGACCGGCGGAGAAATCATAGAAATAATCTCTGGAACAAAATGTTTCATCACAGCTCTCCTCTTTGTCTCCGCTCTGGTGGGAACAGTGTTTGAAATAATGTTCAGACTACAACCAAATAACCACAGAAGTATTAAATTATCAGTTACATACTGAACAAAAATATAAATACAACATCTAAAGTTTTGGTCCCGTTTCATTAGCTAAAATAAAGAATCCCAACCGTGAAAAGTTTATTTCTCTCAAATCTTGTGCACAAATCTGTTTACATCTCTGCAGTGAGCATTTCTCCTTTACAAGAATTTCTTTCAATCGAATGACATGAACTGTAACTAAGTCAAATCTTTGAAATTGCATGTTGTGTTTATATCTTTGTTCAGTGCAGCAGCCCGTGTGGCTCAGCAGGAAACACTTCCCACAGTAAAAATGGCTTCCTTGGATTTGACTTTTAATAACTGTATTGTTTGTAATGAAACTAGGTGATAACATGATGAACATGATGAAGGTGTAAACACTGACCTGACAGTAGCAGCAGCCTGCAGTGTGCTGCTATCAGTCAGGCTGGACAAACAATATATTCACTGTAAGCTCTTTGGGTCGGCTAGTGTGCTAACTAGCTGGTGTGCTAACTAGCTGGTGTGCTAACTAGCTGGTGTGCTAACTAGCTGGTGTGCTAACTAGCTAGCGGCTCTCAGCTAGCCTACGTGCAGCAGCTAACACTACCAAACCAAACCCCTTAATTTTGTCCCTGAAATGTCCTGAATTTCTCATTACATAAACATTAATTATCCATTAAACATAACAAAGCTTTAAAAAATTAAGGTTAGTATCATGCGTTTATAAGGGATTTATTCATGGTTTGATTCACAGAGACAATAGAAATTAAGGGATTTTTCATGCCTTTTGTGCAGGTTTACAGGTTATTAATGAGTTATTAAGGGAAAGTTCCTGTCTGCCCTGAATTTTACATTAAATTAGAAAATAAGCAGTCAAACATCAAGGGGTATTTAAAGTGGCTTTGATGGGGTCTCCTCCATTAATAACTCCCTTAGCTCATTTTAAGGGGATTTTGCATGAATTAAGGAGTGAATTAATGTAAATGTCAGGGTATTTTAAGGGATTACTGGTTGGTAGAGTCACCTGTGTTTGCTAACGTTAGCTGGATCGTTAGCAGACTTTCATCCTGTCAGGTCAAACATTTCAACAGCGGCCTATGGAGAGCGTCTCCATGGTGATCCTGCCAGCCTGACTCCACAGTCAGATGGATGAAACTGCGGTGGCTGACAGGTAATCTGCGCTACGTAAACTAGCTGCATGCGGCAAATAAAAAGCGCGCTGCAACAAAGCAACACTAAGACCAACGCACAACAAATAAAACAACGCACTAGAACAAAGAACAAAGGAGCAGACTACATTAATCAAACGCAAAACAAAAACCCACAACAGAAATGACTTAAATTGCGGTCGTGTATTTAGTTCATGTAGCTGATTGACTCTCGACCACTGAATAAAATATCTATTTATTACTGGAAAAAAGTTCACCCAGATTCACAAAACTTCAGCAGTCAGTATCTGTAAAATGTGAAGAATGTGAAGAGTGAAAGTGTCTCAGCCAGCCAAGGCCTTCAGCTGCCTCCGTCCTTTCAGAGCTGTCTGGTTTTGGTTGTCGGTTGTCTTTAAATCATTTCCTCGGGTCAGGAGGAGGCGGATCACATCGCATCCTGGAGCCAAACTCCTTTCCGACGCCACTGGTTCAAAACGAGTTCAGGTTTTGGTCGAAGAAAATACTGCAGCTGATATTCCAGTTTGCCGTGACTCCAGACTTCAGGTTGACAGTCAGACCGTCACGCTGCTATTTCAAGACCAAAGTCAAACTACTACAAGTTTTTTGTCTCTCAGCAACACTCGAATGAAAAGCCACTTAATCCATCTTGTCCTGAACGACCGCTTCCACAGAGCGGAAGGTAAAGTCTGGAAGTCGAGTCAGCCGAATACAGAAAATCATCTCTCTTCATCATTCTCCGGGCACAATTGATCTGTGGGACTCTGGAAGTTATTTATTATGAAAAGTTTCATTTTTTAAGCGGCCCGTTTAAAGTAGCAGCGGCCATAAATCACCCAGTGAGTGAATCAGACCTCGCTCCAAACACACTCTCCCACTGGAATCCATTATTCCTATTATATCAGCTCTAAGTGGACATAACAGCTTAATCCAATATTGATCGGAGCCTGTGGTCATCCCATTCAATCCCGTCCTGATATCTGAGATGCTGCATGACGACTCGCATCTGCTCCCACTTTAAATAATCACAGTGTGCAGGCAGAGTCTCTGCGCTAGCTCGGCTAACTCCTTCCTCATTAGAAAGCAATAAATAAAGTGTGTGTGTGTGTGTGTGTGTGTGTGGGGGGGTAATCCTGGCTAATACTCCCGGTGATAGAGAACTTCACTGAGCTGGCAGCCTCGGTAATTAAGTGAGCAGCAGTCTGTTCTGATGGCTCTCATATACATGGGCATAAATTATTGAAGTGCCGTAAAATAAATAATGAAGTCAATTGCAGCATTTGGATGTGGGCGGGAGGTTAAATTATGCATGAGCTCAATATCTGTAAGTGTAACAGGAAGTAAGACGAGTCGTTCTGAGGAAAATCCCTCCGCTGCGTTTAAGCACGTTTAATCTGGGAGGAGACACTGACAGAACTACAGACTGACACACTGACAGAACTACAGACAGAACTACAGACTGACACACTGACAGAACTACAGACTGACACACTGACAGAACTACAGACAGAACTACAGACTGACACACTGACAGAACTACAGACTGACACACTGACAGAACTACAGACTGGACTGTACTCTGCATTATAAACTGCAGCATGAAGCAGAAATCAGTCTCTGCACTTCCTTTCTTTCCTTTGTGATATTTTGCAGCTTCTGTCTGTTTGAACCCTCCTGTCCTGTCCAGCTGTGTTTTTGTGTTTTAGTATTTTTGTGTTTTAGTGTTTTATATCTTGAAAAGTTGGTTGAAACGCAGCGATATTAGAGCGGTGCTGGCTCACAGGAACACAAATTCAAAGTAAAAAGTTGTAGCCGCACTCCCATAGCTCCGATGCAGAATTCTTTATTGTGTAAAAACCGAACGTTTGGACAGAAACCAACGGAGCCCGGGAGCGGCCATCGGGAGAAAAATGATTTATGTCGTGGCCACGATTTACTGTAACATGCAATTCGAGCTCTCGTTTTCTTTTTTCGTGCACACGAGATACAATTCGTTCCCTCGATCTGGTTAAAATGAGCCCTCGTTTTGGTTTATTCGTGCGCACGAGATACAATTCGTTCCCTCGATTTCCTCTTTACGTGTGCACAAATTGCCAAAACGTGCCCTCGAAATAGTGATATCGTGCTCTCGATATATAAATACATGCGCTCTTCACGAGCTTATAAAGAGTCAGTGCACATACTGGTGATTATGTTTAAATGTGGCGCTGTCCTGGGTGTGTTGCAGCACCTGATAGTGTTTACATGGCCTGAAGGTTAAGTGGCTAAATATGATGCAATATTTGGGGGATTTGCCTATTCAGTGTAAACAGACAATGGATATTAACATACCAAATCCTTACTAGGCCTATCTGCAATACCTAAAAGGTACCTTTTAAGTTGCATTTTTTCCTAAAATACAGTTTAACGAAATCGAGAGAACGAATTGTATCTCGTGCGCACGAATGGACTAAAACATGCGCACGTTACAGTAAATCGTGGACTCAATATAACTTTTTTTTCTCTCCAAATGGCCACTCCAGGGCTCCGTAGAAACCATCATCTTCATCAGGGTGTGAACAGACTGTCTCTGCTGACTCTCTCATAGACACACAGGACAGCATCAGTAATCATTAGCACACAGGTGCAAACACTCACACTCACATGAATGGAGAGCACTAGACATAGAAACAAAACACAGAGATATCATCCAAAACATTTACATTAGAGTGGCCACTTGGGCATTAACAATATAGAAAGCAATAGAAATACATAGCAATATACAAAGTACTAAATACATGATCCAATGGCGGAGAAACCACACATGGAAAGAAAGGGGGCTCATCCCTCCATACACCATCAGTAATAGACAATGTTCTCAATACATAAAGAACACGCAAAATATATTTACAACTTTACAAAAAAGGTTTGAGGTCAAAGTCTACATTGAGGCTGAGAGGAGCAAAAATGTTCAAACCCAAGATGTCATTTCTTTATGGCTGCTCCGTTACATCAAATGGAAAATGGTTCGGTGTCTTTGGAAACCTTGAGATCCTGACTAGAATTTAAAATAAAGTTCTGTGGGTTTGAACAAAGCTCGGCTTGTTTGTCATGAGGATCCTGCATGAGGGACTTTTGTTTTTTGTTGGTGTGGTAATTTTTTGTGATGTATTTGTAGTGATTGTTGTGTGTTTCTCCTGCTGCAGCCAGATTTCCCCTGGTGGGACGAGAAAGACTTGAATTTGGACTTAGTATGTAAACCACACCTTCTCTCTCTCTCCCTCGCTTCCATTTCACACTTTCTTTCTTTTTCAGGGTCTATTCATACATGTCACCTCTTCCTCTATTACCATTATCCAGGTGGGGAAATGTGTAGCCTATTGCATCAGCCATGCACTCCTCCTTTCCTTCCTCCCTTCCTTCCTTCCTCCCTTCCCTCCTCTCTCTCACGGGACTCTCTGATCTGTCCTGAACACACATAATAATAATCATAATAATAGCCATAGGTATTTTTTTTAATGCCGGTGTATATATAGAGAGGATTGACTGCAGGATCCCTTCATGTGTGTTTCAAAAAGACTTGATCACACTTTGAGAGTCTTTCCCCTCCGAGACGATCGGCTTTTTTCTTTTATCCGGGGAAAATTCAGACATCTGTACAGTATTGTATCCTGTGTAAATAGATAAACCGCAGCCTATAATTTATTAATGTTTTCAACGTTATATACAAGTCTGTTTCATTTATCCGGATAGTAGGAATTGGCCCGATACAAAGAGATTTCTCAAATACAGATAATATAAATAATGTGCTACATAAGAAGTTGACAAAATTCCTTATAACCAAATCATTTGAAACGTTTTTCTACATTCACAGCAGATAAAGAAGCTCCTCGGGATTAAGACCGGGCAGCTGGACCGGACAGAGAGGAGCGTTGCTATGGAGACGTGATGATGCTGCTTCTCATAGTGATTCATTTTACATCAAAATAGTGAAACAATGAAAGCAAAACCTCAACAATTGAACCTTAACCCTAATGCTGTTGTTACTGCAGTTAAACTCTGATCACTGCCTCCTCACAGCTTCATGTGGTTTGAGAAACAAACAGGTCACTTCATTAAAGTTAATTATACAACAGGTAGTTCCAGTTTTGAGTAATTTGATTGGCCAGGAGGTTGATATATAACATTTTACTGTCTGTATCACTCCGCTTCACAGCTGTTCTGATATAACTGTTAATTACATAAAATTCTAACTTCATTTGTACCTTTAGCGACAGCGCAAATATGCATACATTTCCAAAAATAACATTTAACCTAAATTCTGATCGGTCATCAGAGGAGAGGATATTGAATTCATCTGTGAAAACCTCAACAAGAGAAACAGCTGATGTGTTGCAGTGAATCCTGAGGGAACTGAGACCAATAAAAGACAAAAATCATAATCTGTTGTCTCAAATTACCGTTACTTGATAAATAGATTTGTTTATAGAACTGCTGTATAAAAGCGATATGACACTGGAGGGAGTTCTGCTCTGCTGGATATCAGATACTGGATATACAGTGGAACAGCACTCCCGCTTGTGATATTGCTGAAATACATTAGATAGACATGATTTCACCTTTTTACAATTCTTTTGTTCAATAATGTTTAGTCCTGACCTCACCGTCCAATTTCCAACTCTATAAAGTTCTACACACATCAATGATTTAGTTTTACAAGGACAGATAGACCTGAAGCAATATGTGGAAAGCTTCTGTTCAGTATTTTACCTGCTGTCTCATCTTCACCAGCAGTATTACAGTTTATATATTGTATATATATATCATTGTTGGCATCAAGAATCAGAGGAGAAACCTTTAACTGCTGTGGAGCTTCCAGAACAAAACCACAAACCAGCTATAAATTTGCCACCAGTCTTAAAAATGTATACTTTTTATGAGTTTTTTTAAGATAATCTTTATTACAGACTCCTGAGAGAAGCTGCATGTCGCCGCTGAAGGCTAAGACAAGCAAAATATCAGAGAGAAAACTATAAATGAATAAGATGGAAGTACAGCTTTATTTCTAGAGTGACGTTTTAAAACACACAGTTTACAAAGTGAAAATAAAAAGAAAGAAAAGGCATGAACGACATAAAAGGACGCATGGTAACAGAACAACTTTAAGAAGAGAAACGATCTCTGCTGTCTGAACGCTCCACATGATGTAAACAGGACTCCCTCTCCTCTGTGATGATAAAGGAGTTGGATGTGTATCTAAACATGGTGAAAGTATCAAAACTAAATCCACACAATCCATATTAGAAAAGCGAGCCTCTAAACGAGCCGTTTGGACTTCCGTAACTTTGCGGCGTCACAAAGGTTCGCTCGTTATCATTTCTGTAAGAAATAATAGACTAACAAAGTGTTTTTTTCAAAGCGGTCGAGCGGTCGTCATCGTTTATTACCGGAGAGTTTTCCCTACCTGTAGCCGCCGGGCCGCGGCGTCTCACGTTTCGCTCTCGAAACGGTTAGCCGATCGGAACGGAGGGTCGTTAATATTAATGAGCCTTAAAGACACGGAGACAGAAACGGTCTGTTCTTGGTAAGGCTCAGAGAGATGCTGGAAAATGAACGTGGAGAAATGGATTGAGAGTGTTTTTGGTTCATGACACCACACACACAGCTTTGAATGGACAGAAAGACACAAAATAAAACTCTGGACAGTGGAGGATGGACCTTTAAAATAACACAATCATACACACATATACAGTAAAATACAGAGTAGAGTCAGACTGAGTCCGGCTGTGAAAGAAAAATGCGACGCTGTATTCTGACTAACATGCAATTTTCCTTTCACCGTCTGTACCAGCAGTTAGAGTGAAAAAAGGTGTTTACATACAACACACACACACACACCCACACACACACACACACACACACCCCTCCTCCTCTCATCTATAAATAGTCTGAAGCGGACCGTGAAATGAAAGGTACAGAATGGCATGAAATGGGCCTGAAGTTGGAAATAAGACATTTATCCTTTTGTTTTGAGGAAAGCTGGAGGAACTGAGGCTGCGTTTTACATAAAGCCGTGCGATCCTTACACACACTGCTAATATTACGCTTCTTTTCATTTTACGCTTTTATTTTCTGCTCTAAGAACGGATCGCTTTAAATGACGGTGGAGCTTTACTGTTGTTTTAATGTGAAAAGCAAATGAACATCTTGGGATAAAAAAATAACAGGAATTACCAGTTAAAACACAAAATGCTGAAATATTTTTTACTGATTTGTATGCAGAGATGGGCTGTATTGTAATTAAAAGTATTTGAAATGTGTGTTTAATTTCTTTTCTGTATTTTATAATTTGTATTTGGCTGGAGTTCAAAAAATAACACACAATTTGTATCAAGAAGCATTTTGGAAGCAATATTTTTGTATTTCAAATTATTCAAACTACAGAACTTGCTAGATCAGATTTCTATTTAATTAATTCAGATTTGTTCTCTTTATTTGGCCGGCGCTGTCAGAAACTGTTTGGAAGTCAAGAAAATGTCAAGAAAGAACGCAGGAATTACAGTTTCTTCATTGTATTTTATTGTATTTTCAAAATACAATACATTTTATTGAAATACATTTCTTGACAGTGTGTTTCTGACAGCAGAGCAGTGTGATGTATGGAGAGCAGACATCACAAGTGCAGCTGAAGGATTGTGTTTCAGAAACGATTTGACAAAGACGGATAATTCTTAGAAGATAAAATCCGTTTGCTCCATTCAAGCCAAGGCCACCAAGTGCACCATGGGAAAGTTCATCCAGACAAGGTTACCATAGAATTGATCTCAGATGACATGTATTGTGTGTCTGACTGAGCGCTCAATAGGATGAAAAAATAGCAGCCTCACACAATGCTTTATCCTCCGAGCACCGAACTGCAGCAGATAGGGGTCTTGGGAGGTGTGTGTGTGTGTGTGTGTGTGTGTGTGTGTAGGTGTGTGTGTGTGTGTGTGTGTGTTTGGACACAATTAAAACGTCCTCTTGGCAGTGAGTGCCAATGCATCACCCTGATGACAGTGGACAGGCTGTTTGCTTTGCCAGCGCTGATATTGAGCTTAATGATGTTGTCCTTCATTGTGGTCGCTGTGGCCGACCTGCCCATCACTGATGCATGGCAGCTGGGTTTCAATTGGGCCGTGTGTGTGTGTGTGTGTGTGTGTGTTGGAGCCAGTTAGAGCAGATTGCACCGCTGGTCTGATGCCGAGGTGTGAAGACGCCAACAGGGTTTTTTGTAATTGCGCGACTAGAAAGAGATTGCGGCGTGTCGGACACGGAGCGGAGCGGGTCGGGCAGCAGGAGGTCACAGCCGGCCAGCAGACCACGAATCAAGGCTTCAGCTATATGATCCCCGATTATGGGAAAATGTTTTTAGGAGCATTGTCGTTTCCGGTGATGTAGTGGCAAATAAACCGGATGGTCAACTGAGACAAAGTTATTTTACCTGGATGCTGAAGTGAGACACTGATCTGCAGGTCTGTTTATTACAGCAGGAGACCGATGTTTCCACTGTCTGTCTGTTTGGCTGCTGGGTCACATGTGACACAGATCTGATGTTTGCAGAGTAAGTAAAACTTTATTTATATTTTTCACTTTTTAAAACACACTGTTACAAAGTGCTTCACATAGAATCTACAAAACAGTAAAAGCAAGATTAAAACAAACATTTAAACAAAATGGACATAAAGACAAAGATGAAACTTTAGAGAGGCCAGCCTATCAAAATGCAGGAAATACAAACACAAACAAACAAACAAACATATAGAAACATTGAAACACTGAAGCATGTTTTCAAAGCAGTGTGAACACCAAAACCACCTGGAATCTGATCTTTTTAAATCACATCTGGGCCAAATTGGTATCTGGTCTGAGATCTGATCCATATCTGATATCTGAGTCTGACGGTCAGACGGGTTCATGTGGTTTCCCTCACAGATCTCTGTCTGTCACTCTGTTCGCTTCACTAAAATATGGAGGACAGAAACAACACGGAAGTTTTCTTCATCAGCAGACGAAGCCTCATCCGACCTCCACTGCAAATATTCCTTAAAATCACTTTCACTTCCACTCTCAGCAGCTCCCATGATGCTTTGCCTCGCAAGTGTGACGTCATTTGTTGTTGTTCATTTGCTCCTGCAGGTCGCTTCACAGCAGAGGATCTGTTCACACTGATGTCAGATATGAGTAGGGAAGGGCATTTCAAGCAAAAATACTATTCGATATTCACTGGGAACTATTCGACCATTCTTCGAAGATCACCCCCCCCCCCCCCCCCCCCCCCCGCTAGCTAAGCCAGCTATCTAGTCCGGCTAAATAGCTATGGCTTGATTAGCCCCGAACCGAGAGCATTAAAACGAGAGAAGGACCGGTTCGGGGCTAATCAAGCAATAGCTATTTACTACAAGCCAGCTATATAGGCGGACGTTAGCATAGAGCTAGCTAGCTAAGCCAGCTACCTAGGCTGATTAGCTCCGATAGAGGCGCCGGTAAAAACAAGGGAAAATATACTTTTTAAGACAAGACGATAGTCGCATAAACTATTCGATTTTTTATAATTTAATGACTATTAGAAAATTCGAAAATCATGACCCATCCCTGGATATGAGTCACGTTTCAAACATGATGAGAACAGGTGAGACAAAACAATCTGACCTGAGCGTTAAGCCTGTAATGTGAACGCAGCTCAGGAAGCGGCAGGTGAAACAGTTTTGTTTACATGTTGTCCTCTGCTGTCGAGCACCAGGTCTGGCTTTATTCTGGACCTACAGTATATTAGGGGAGGCAGCTGGGTCGGGGCGGGGCGGCCCTCCTCCGCTCAGCAGGACGAACGGTTTAAGCGGCGAGAAGAGAAGTGAATATCAGAGGGTTTTTTCTGAGGTTGGAGATCCAGGTGGAAAAAGGGCAAACTCTCAGCTGGTGACGTTCATCAACAGTGTTGTAAAGGTCACGCCGTGTCTCTCGACGTGCGCCCACAGCCAACGGCATGTTTACCCCCAGTGGGTGCCCCCCCCCCCAACACACACACACACACACACACACACACACACACACACACACACACACACTACCAGCCCCAGGAGAGTAGAAAGAGAGACGGAGGCTTGCCAAGCTGAAAACTGTGTAAACACGCTGCACTCGTTTAACATCCTCGTTTAGAGGCTGATTGCTGATGAGGCGAGCTATTTGTAAAAGCAACATTTAAATAGTTTTGACACAGTAAAGAACGTTGACCTATTTCACCATCTGTTGTTGGCATTTCAGTTTTGTCAGCATTAATTTGGCTGTTGCTGCCAGCCGCCCTCTGTCTGCTTCCAGAACGCTCCGTCCCGTCCCGACCCGACGGAGGCGGGAGCCGTCCAGGTGGAGTTCGGCTGAAAGATTATGACTTTGCTCTGTGCAACATTTGCACAAAATTAATTGGACATTAGCGGCAGTGACAGCAGCCCGGGCCACGTTACCGCTGCTCAGTAATGTACAGCACATCCTGCTCCACTTAACATCATTAATACCTGTCAGACAGAGAGCAGCCTCACCGTACGTTTCATCACATCCGCCTCCTTCTGCCCGCTCAGCAAACTCTGTCCACGCAGCACATTTACATGATGATCATGCTAGCGCCATGAACACGCGGAGCCGGCGGTACGACCCTCTGATTGGCTCCTGGCCTGACCTGGCTGTTGACTCCGACCTCTCCGACAGAAGAGGAAACCTCCAAGAGCAGCGGGAGCCACCAGCAGCTCGTCTGTTACAGTTTGTTTCTCCACATCAGGGCTCCACACAGCGATCAGTTATGAATATCATATTGATTAGGACAGTGGTTCTCAACTTCGGGGTCGGGACCACCCAGGGGGTCACAGGATAATTTTGGGGGGTCCGAGTTGATTTATATGATAGGACAAAAAACATATTTCTACTATACAAAGAGTATTTTTCTGAATTTTGCTTTTTTTTCTTGTGAAATACTTAATAGCTGTCAGCCTTTAGGCCTCCTTGGATATAATGGGTGGGGGGGGGGGGGGGGGGGGGCATCACGTCATTTAAAGGAGTCACAAGCCAAACAGCCTGAGCGGCTCTGGATCAGGATCTCTCTGGCGGTCTGGCTCCAGGACAGTTCTGCAGCCTCACAGCGTCTCAGGGTTTCTCTGCCGGAGGTGAATTAGGTTTCGGACGTGCGGCAGCAGATCAGCAGCGGCTCCAGTCAGCAGGTGCTGCAGCTCTGTATTTATAACATTGTAGGGCGCTGCACCCATTCAGTCTGATGACGAGCGGAGCGGCCCGCTGTGATTTAGTGCGCGGGGCTGTGGGCGGGAGGCGCCGCGGCTCGGCCTACATTATCATAATTATTTTCAAAGCCTCGACTCGTCGGACCTGCTTGGTCAGCGGATTCTGGCAGCGCTGTGTACTTCTGTGTACTTCTGTGTACTTCTGTGTACTTGCGCGGCTGCTGTGGGCTGGCCTCCTTTTTCCCGCTGCCTCAGCAGTCTGGCGACCTGTGGCGTCACGCCGTCACGTCTCCGTGAAGCAGAGCATTGTGGGAGATGGCAGGTGGGAGCAGAGAATACACGCAGCTGATTTTCCACTTCCTGTACTATGAGATTGACAGGCGCCGCTGGCAGAGGGGGGGTGTTGGGGGGTGATGGGGTGGAGGGGGGGGGGGGTTCTCTGACAGGCTGGGCGCAGCGGACCGAACCTCCACTGAACACAACAAACTAACAGCCAGATGAGTTCAGAGCGACAGCGTGCTGTCGGAGCGTCCGGCCGGACAGCAGCATGCAGCGCTGCTTCTCTACAGGAGGCACACACACACACACACACACGCACACACACACACACACACACTGAACCCCCCCCCCGACTTGATTGATGATGCAATCTCAGAATGTATATAAAGTAGATCCTTTAATATTATATATATCTCTACCTGTCAGCTAGCTAACATCATTTGCTTGTGGATGATACAGAACAACATGATCTCACACAAATACGTGAAATAACACGAACTCTAAACGGTGATTTATGTCTGTGACACGTAAATATGGAGAATAACATTTCTCCACCACAACTGAATTACGTCCCAAAGGTTGGTTATCGGTTAATTTAGGCAAGTAAACAAGTTTGGTGTAGGTTTGGGTTAATGTTATGTAAAGTTTAGGCAACTAAAACCACTTTTAGGGATAGTGTTAGGTTGGTTAAATAAGAAAAGCGTTTGTTAAAAATGTAAATGTGACTTCACGGTTGAAACGTCCTTTGTAAACGCTGGAATCAAACGCCGGTCGCCGACATCGGAGGCGAACTCTCGCCCGTCCACCGCCCGACCTCCAGGCCCTGACTGGCCGCCATGCTGCTTCAGTGTCACACTACTTCCTGTTTACAGTCGTGTCTCCTTCACTGAACCGTCTCCTGCTGGGAATTGAACACTTTACGTTCCACCAACACGTAATTTGCTGTTAACATGTCGTGATCAGTTCAGGTTTTCCTGTGAGATAGTCTGTACAGGAAGTCTGCAGTGCTGCCTGGTTTATTCTGCATTGATGTGTTGTGCTGATTAGCATCCTGTTAGCATCCCAGTGCTGACAAGCTAACAAGACGCTAACAAGACGCTAACAAGACACTAACAAGACGCTAACAAGACGCTATCAGAGCACTGAGCATCTTGTTAGCGTCTTGTTAGCGCTCTGTTCCTCTTAGTGTTCTGGTAACACCTGGTTAGCATCTTGTTAACGCCCTGGTTAGCATCTTGTTAACGCCCGGTTAGCATCCTGTTAGCGTCCTGTAGCGTCCCGCCTGCTAGCTACAGCCTCTGCTGTGTGGAACAGTCAGAACAATAATCATCAAGCCATTTCAGTTTGTCTCATGGCCCGTTCACCAACTCTGCTGTTTCAATTTCCTCTCAAATTATTCTCACTTCACCTGTCCACTGAGCTTATAGGGAGAGAGAGAGAGAGAGAGAGAGATGAGAGAGCAGAGAGAGAGACAGACCAAGAGATGAGAGCGAGAGAGAGAGACAGAGAGAGAGAGAGAGAGAGACAGAGAGAGAGACAGAGAGACAGAGAGAGAGAGCGAGAGAGAGAGAGAGACAGAGAGAGAGACAGAGAGACAGAGAGAGAGGACAGAGAGACAGAGAGAGGAGAGACAGAGAGAGAGAGAGAGAGAGACAGAGAGAGAGACAGAGAGACAGAGAAGAGACAGAGAGAGAAAGAGAGACAGAGAGAGAGAGAGATAGACAGAGAGAGAGCGAGAGAGAGAGAGAGAGAGACAGAGAGAGAGAGACAGAGAGAGAGAGGCTGTGTTCAGAACTGCATACTAAACATACTATTCATACTAAGTATGATGTGAAGTTGAGTATGTGGTGCGTTCCAGCTGCACAGTATGTGAATTTTGTGTACGTGAGAAATTGCCGGATGTAAACTAGATTAGCAAGAGTTTCTGAGTATGCGGCGTGAGCTTACTGCACAGACTCAACCGTCCCCAGAATGCACTGCGAGGCGGACGGTTCCTGGTCCCAAATCTCCGAAAACGTCGCAGCAGATTACAAACAGGCGTTATTTGGATAAACTGACCACATATTGGGAGTCTACATGGTTACTTTCTCGCCTGAAAAAATAATAAAACTTAATAAAGTGACATTATTAACAGTCGTAGAGCCAAATTTACAACAGCTTTAGCCTGCTTTAAAATCCCCGCTATCGCTGCCGTCTGGTGCGAAATGCATTCTGGGATACTTGGCTGTATCCTTCAGTGTGAACAGTCTGCTGGTAATGGCATACTTAATTTCATAATTTCAATCATTTAGTAGGCAGTATGCAGTACATACTCATTGAGTA
>NC_136012.1:29194814-29199814 GCF_048128805.1 Centroberyx gerrardi
TTTTTCTATTGTATCTCAAGTTTAAAGCTGCAGTTTCCCTCTGGGATTATAATAAAGTCTGAGAGCGAAGAAACAGCTCCTCTCAAAGTTTTACACCTTAGAATTTTCAAAGACCCCCCCCCCCCCCCCCCCCCCCCCCACACACACACACACACACATCTCTCTCTCACCACACACACACACACACACACACACACATCTCCCAGCCAGACTGTTGTACTGTTATTAATTGGCCAACTGCAGCCAATAGGAGGAGGCCTCTCTGCCAATTAGACAGCATGAATCTAATGCTTGCCTGGTTAAGCGGGGCATGTTGGCCTCAGCCAATTAAGACACAACAGCTGTGGGCGGAGCCTGGGTGTCGGTGTTTAACAGACGGATGCTTCATGTAAAGGTCTCCAACAGAAACTCTCCACGTCTGACCTTTGACCCCGGAGGCCACGTGTTAACCTATCAGCGGAGATGTTTCCTCCCGCTCGTGTCGGCGCTGACGTTCTCTCCTCCTCCCTGATAGCATCTCCCCTGGATGCGAGGCCGGCCCAATCAATTTTAATTACTCACTCCAGACGGCGAGCGGCGACAAGCCCCGCCGCCGAACCCGTCAATCACATCGCCGCGGAAACCAGACGCCTTTTCCACCAGAGAACGCTCTCACCGCCAGATAACACCGCTGCCACAAACACACGCACACACACACCCCCGAGGATTTACAGTTGATCAGCACCTCTACACCCCGCACACACACACACACACACACGTCTCTTACACATGCGTCTCTCTCACCTCGGAGACTGCCTTGTCGTTTGGTTTCGCGCCTCAGACTGAAGCCCAGGTGACTGCAGCTGTTTTCTTCCCAGCCTTCGTTTGCTAATTAGACAGAGAAGTTATTAATTAAATTAGAGGCTGATCTGTTGATTCGTCGTCCCAGGATTTAACTCTCAGCGGACGTCGCACTTCATCTGGCGCATCAATGCACTTGACAAAATGGAACTTCAATAGGTGTGTGTGTGTGTGTGCGTGTGTGTGTGTGTGTGTGTGTGTGTGTGTGGACCCATGCTGTTAATAATTGGGAGCGTTGCAGGTAGTATTGCTGCAGCTGGGCTCCGCCTGCAGGACTGAACACGTCTCATTTCTGTCGAGATCACAGATGACAACATTCCTTCAGATCTGTTTGTTGGGTTTCGGGACGTCGGACCTCTTAAATGTCACGCGGAGGCAGAGGGTGCGTTCAGGTGCCGCTAGGAAAGTCCGACATCTGGGACTTCCCGGCCGGCCGCTAAAGAGCGTTGCTTTTCACGCGCTAATTTGTCGGAAAATTGTCAAACCTGGAAGACAAACAGTAAACAAACAGACGTCCCGCAGCTTAACAAGCTAATTAGATGAACTTCATTCCAACAAATGTTGATTCGTCTGGATAACAACAAACTTGCAGTAAAGGAGTGTGTGTGTGTGTTTTCTTACTGCTGACTGACACGAAACTTTAGGTTAGCAAAACTTTGAGTTAATCATCCGACTTTGTAGAGCATTCATGTAAAATTTCCAAGTAGGAAATTAGTTTTTCTGATATATCTGATATAGCACATGAACACACAAAGACTCAAAACAAACATGGACAAGTTAGAGCCTTTAATTAGCTTTTTAGAGGCCGGTTTACAATGAGAACAGCCAATGAGAGGGCGGGTTACAGTGAGGTGAGGGGAAGAGTTCTATTAAAAAGAAATATGAATATAATCAGGGAACATATCAAACTACATTATCTGTTTCTCTCTCTGTTTCCTCTCTCTGCTGCATGTTAATGCACGCTGTATTAATGTGTATTAATGGGAGTACTGTGCCAGCAAAAGACAAAAATGTATATTTGGTAAGTAGGTAAGAAAACTCACAGAGACATTAATACAACCAGTCAAAAGTTTGGACACACATTTTTCGTTATTTTTACTGTTTACCACATTGTAGAATAACAGTAAAGACTCAAAACTATGAAATAACACAAATGGAATTATGCAGCGACCAAAAAAGTGTTAAACAAATCAAAACTATCTTATATTTTAGATTCTTTGCCTTGATGGAAAGGAAAAGGCTTTGGAAAGAAATTCATACATAGGATCAACTTGACTATTTATATTTGTCTAAGAAACTCATTTCAAGCATTTAAGCAGAAGCCTTTAGATGAAAATGTCTTTAAGAGAATGAAACAGAACATTCAGTCAGCTGGGTCCAGACTTCTGACTGGTAGTGAACATATTGATTCACATTGATATTAAAGGAGGTGAGGCTTCTGACACTAAACACACCAGCGGTGAAGTTTTAACTGATTTGCTGGATCCAGAATCCTCTGCCTGACTCTCTGCCTCCACAATACAAATAATAAAACCGGTCTCTGCTTGTCACATTCAGGCTAACAGGTTAGACAGACCGTATCGCTCTGAGTCTAACTGACAGAGTCACGACACTCACAGATAATTTAACGGTGAAACATGGCGGTGAGAGGTGAAGTCAGCGGGTTTTCAGAGAGAGTAATGTGTGGAGTCCAGAGTGGAAAAGGCCACCAGGCAGCAGATTTACAGCCATTCAGCCGCTGTGGAGGAGGAGGAGTGTTTGTCCACCGGCTGAACGGGAAGGTCAGCGAGGCCCAAGTCTTTCCATCGCTCTCCGCCGTCCTCGACTCCACCGCATATCCCATCATGCCCGTCTCTTACTCCTAACAGCGTGCGGCGTGGACGACCTCCGCCCCCCCCCCCGTATCTGTGTTGGAGGTAGGCGAGGCTGTGAAGTGACTCATGCCGCTGGTCAGGATTACGGTCTGTTTGGGCTGGATGGGCTTTCTGCTGCTGGTTCTGGTTTCTGGTTTCTGGTTTCTGGTTTTTGTTGTTGAGGATTTCTGCTGCTTCTCTCTCTTCCGACACTGAGGGATCGCATGATTGCACTGCGGCTGCTGTTGGTGTATTATGGGTAATGAATGTTGGAGAGCGGGTGCAGTCAGACCGGTCATGGCCCGACCCACCCACACACACACACACACACACACACACACACACACACACACACTGTGAATAGCTGTTACAGTGCAGCTCTGCACACAGAGTCTCTCTGACATCTGTGTGGCTTCAATAGACCTGATAATGTGAATATGATGCACATTTTTCACATCTATGTATCTAAACATCTATATGTGCTGCAAATTCACCTGATTTCTTCATTTTATCATAACATTTTTTATTTAATTTTTTTTTATTTAGTCTCTATTTAACCAGGGTAGTCATCTCTTTTCTAGGCGGGTCCACAGACGGTTCCGTCTGTGGACCGAAAGAAATAATCAAGGAGAAAAACACGATGGTAAAAACATGAGAAAATAAAGACGCAGTAATGAGAGTTCAGCTTCAGATCTGAGTAAAGTTCTTATGTAAGATGGCAGCTGCCCCAGAATGGCTTTGTACACAGACAGATATCAGAGTAATTTTCAAATTAAATTAAAAATGTTGTTTTAATTTTTTCAGATTTCGTTTTTCATTCATTTCCTTCTGTCTTAGTTTGCTCTGCTGCTGTTATTTTGCACACACTCTTTTTTTTTTTATACTTTCATTTATTTACTTGTAATTAACACATTCCAGTGTTTAAATAGTTGGTTGCGTTGTGTATTAATACAACGGCCCCATTTGCTCTATTCATATTTACAGTATGTTCTACCTGTTTCTATTTGCTGGTGCAACATCCCAGTTTCTCCATGGGATCATTAAAGTTTTATATATCAACATGTAAATCATGTACAGGACAGCAGAGACTTATTGCAGCAGCCAAAATGAAATTAACACACTAGGTGTAACTGTCAATCATTCTCTCTGGATGTTGTTCTGGTTGGGTTAGGTGTGTTGGTTTAGTTTATTAAAGCAATATTCCACTTAGTTTTAACATGGGGGATATTATGAAAACCAGAATATAATCTACTGACCAAGACCAGATGCAGCTGGACCAGTTTGTAGAGTTTGAATGAGGCGAAAATCTCCTGAAAACTGACATTGAACTCGTTGGTGAACAGATTCAACATCAGATCCTGCTGGAAGACAATAAAGCAGCAACTGGTCCGTCCTCATTCTGCATTTCTATTCTTGGTTTACACTAAAATTAAAAGTAGATCCGGTCTCCCAAACAGGAACTATCTCTCCTGAATGGAAGATTGCTTTAAATCCTCGTTATCTGTGGAGGAAAACAGGAAGGAAATCTGTTGCTGAGTGAGAAAAGTCTCGTCAAGCAGCTTCAGTCTCATCACACTTTGTCCTTACAGATTTCTTCAGATTGGTTTGGTGAACTGCAAAACCTTTAAAGAGTTGGCCCATTGTTTGCTATGGGGTTTGGTATGAGTGTATAGTATAGTATAGAGTGTGTGTGTGTGTGTGTGTGTGTGTGTGTCGGTGGATATTATCTGTTCAGATTAACGCTGGATATTTCTGTGCTGTAGTACACAAACAAACAGGGAGATATAAATGTGTTTTAGTTGCCTTTTCTACCAGTGTTCAAAATAATTAAAAAATAATTAAAAAGTGATGATTAGTGTTGGAGATACCGGCAGCAGCTGAACATGAAGGCAGGAGGAAGAACAGACATTCATTTGTATTAATCAGAAACGAGAGCAGCAGGTCCTCAGACAGGATCCGGTCCGGTCCGGTCCGGTCCGGTCCGGTCCGGTCCGGTCTGTCTGCAGCGGCTCAGCCTCTCTGTTCATTTCAAAGTCAGAAACTTCACAAGGTTAATCCAAACGGTCTGAACCGCCTGAATAAGAGAGAGAGAAGAAGAAGAGAGAGAAAAGCTCCAGACAGAGGACACTTTGCTTTCATTTGATTGTGAGGCTGCAGAAGAGACACAGCGGCTTTTCACCGAGACGACGAGCGTCCGCTAATCAGCTGCTTGTCCATCAACCCCCCCTCCTCCGACCCCCCCCCCCCCCCCCGGTGACCCCTCGGCCCTCTCAGGCTGTGGAGAGATGAGGAACTGAGGGATTTCCT
>NC_136012.1:29204814-29217314 GCF_048128805.1 Centroberyx gerrardi
ATGAGGTAGAAATACAATAAAGTAGAAACACAATGAGGCAGAAAAACAATGAAGTAGAAACACAATGAAGTAGAAACACAATGAGGTAGAAACACAGTGAGGTAGGAACACAGTAAAGTAGACAACTAAGTACAAACACAATGAGGTAGAAACACCATGAAGTAGAAACACAATGAGGTAGAAACATAATGAGGTAGAAACACCATGAAGTAGAAACACAATAAAGTAGAAACACAATGAGGTAGAAACACAATGAGGTAGAAACACAATGAGGTAGAAACATAATGAGGTAGAAACACAATAAAGTAGAAACTGTCAGGATTCATGGATCAGAGCGACTGAACTCTGAAGTGACAGTACTGTTTAAACCAGATGTTGGTACTTTTTAAACCAGATGTTGGTACTGTTTAAACCAGATGTTGGTACTGTTTAAACCAGGTGTTGGTACTGTTTAAACCAGGTGTTGGTACTGTTTAAACCAGGTGTTGGTACTGTTTAAACCAGATGTTGGTACTGTTTAAACCAGGTGTTGGTACTGTTTAAACCAGATGTTGGTACTGTTTAAACCAGATGTTGGTACTTTTTAAACCAGATGTTGGTACTGTTTAAACCAGATGTTGGTACTGTTTAAACCAGGTGTTGGTACTGTTTAAACCAGGTGTTGGTACTGTTTAAACCAGATGTTGGTACTGTTTAAACCAGGTGTTGGTACTGTTTAAACCAGATGTTGGTACTGTTTAAACCAGGTGTTGGTACTGTTTAAACCAGATGTTGGTACTGTTTAAACCAGGTGTTGGTACTGTTTAAACCAGATGTTGGTACTGTTTAAACCAGGTGTTGGTACTGTTTAAACCAGATGTTGGTACTGTTTAAACCAGGTGTTGGTACTGTTTAAACCAGATGTTGGTACTGTTTAAACCAGGTGTTGGTACTGTTTAAACCAGATGTTGGTACTTTTTAAAGGGAAGCAGAGAACTTCTGTCCTGACTAAATGCGACACTTCTGAATCCAGTTCTCACTGATTCAATCAGCAACTGCAACTGATTATTTCATATATTCTTTTTATTATATATTTTATAGAGTTGAATTTTGAAAATAAATCCTTCAGATGTTTCAGATGAGATTATCTGTACAACAGATAACATGCCACACACACACACACACACACACACACACACACACACACACACACACACACACATATAGGTTTTGAGCTGAACTGTTCTTCTTGCCCACACAGTTCACCCCATATCTTTTGTTCTTTATATGATCTGATGATTACATAACAGCCATTGTATAATCTTCTTTTTATAAAGCTGACCCGCATAATCAGGAGATCTTAGAAACCGTTTCCCAGTTTGCCGCTTTGTAATGATGGAAACGTTATGTAATTTAGCCGTTGTTCAGCAGGCAGGGCAGTGAGGAGCGGCAGTGTGATGTTCAGCAGGTCGGTAATGAGACGGAGGGTCCAGAGGTGAGGAGCTGAAGGTTTTTCTGCCACCGTGTGAATAACAGTTCAGATATGAACCAGAAGTCATTAAAAAATATAGCTGCAAAATACAATGATTGAAAACAAGGAGGAGAAATAAAAGACTAAGTCTAACCCGGGAAACAGACCAAGAAAACAAATAACAACTCCAGACAGAATCTACAGTGAAATAGAAATGTGTGTGTGTGTGTGTGTGTGTGTGTGTGTGTGTGTGTGTGTGTGCGTATTGGTTTATCTTCTGTGAATATTTCATGTTGTGTATTTAGTATTTAGTTAAAGCTTTTATCCCAAACACTTTGACATTATTTTTTAATGGAAGGTGTGTGAATAAAAATAATTATACTAATACTAATTCTAATACTACTCCTACTCCTACTACTACTACTAATAATAATATTGATAATAATATAATAATAATAATAATAATTAATAAGTATGACAGTAATCAGAATGGGAGGAGCTTCTGTCTGGTTTCACCGTTGGGAATCCCTTCTCTATCTTTCCCATTCAGTTCAATGGGGTTGAAAATGAAAACAACAGTTCATCTGATCAGAGCCTGAACAGCAAAACCAGACGAAACACCACAAGCTGCCAGGCTGCTGAACTCTGTCAACTGTTTCAATTATTTAAAAATTATTATTATTATTATTATTATTATTATTGTTGTTATTATTATCATTCTGATTCTGCCTCTCTGGTGCGGTCCTGCAGGTTCCGGCCTGCAGGGGGCACTGTGGGTCTGTGGCTCTGGGGCTGTGTGTGTGTGTGTGTGTGTGTGTGTGTGTCGGTGCCTCTCCCCCAGCCGGGCCTCGCTGCTGCAGCTCTATACTGAAACGCCTCCCAGGCATCATTTTCTTGGTCAAAGTATAAAATGTTTTGTGCATAATGGAGGCAGGAGAATATTAACGGGGCAAATATCTGATTTCATGCAAAAGAAAATATCTGATATACAGAGAGGAATATTAAACATGTCTCCTGGTATTGTAGTTTAGGCGACTCGGCGCTAAACAAAAGAGGTTTTTACTGTGGCAGGAAGAAAGGGAGCGTCAGGCAGGATGTTCAGGATGGAGAGGCAGAGAGAGAGAGCAGCAATAAGTCCTGCTGTACCTGCAGTACATTAAATAACAGCAGTTACTGCTCTATATTCACTATATTAAATATTAGGAACTCCCTCTTCATGTTGAACTGCAAGCTGAACCGCAACTCTCCACTGAAGTGGATTTAACAGCCCAACCAATCGGGGAGCAGAGTTTTCCATCTGCGTCCTGGAGGGTTTGGACAGTGTAATATCTACAATACATGCAGTATATCACTATAATATATAGTGTACATACAGTATATGTGTATAATATCTAGTATACGATATATCAGTGTAATATCTAGTATACATGCAGTATATGTGTATAATATAGTATACGTACAGTATATGTGTTTAATATATAGTGTACATACAGTATATGTGTATATTATCTAATACACACACAGTATATGTGTATAATATATAATACACACACAGTATATGTGTATAATATATAATATATAATACACACACAGTATATGTGTATATTATACTAGGTTAAAGGTTTATGTTTGACTCTGTGGGATTTGTCTTCTCTCTTTTGAGGAATACAGCTGAAAACTCCAGAACAGACAACCACAAATTAAGATATAGTGTGTGTGTGTGTGTGTGTGTGTGTGTGTAGGGTGTGTGTGTGTGTGTGTGTGCCAGAGGGATTGTGGTTGTTTTTAACAAGAGGAGGATTTAAGCCGACCTTGCCTTCCTGCACCGTTCAGCTTCTAACAAACTGAACCAGACTGGTTTCTGTTCTGGATTCTATTCTGTTAAAATACATTTTTATGTTTTATATCTGCAGTCCTCCTCTCTCTCTCTCTCTGTCTGTCTGCCTGTCTGTCCGTCTGTCTCTCTCTCTCTCTCTCTCTCTCTCTCTCTCTCCCCCCCCACCCCCCCCTATATTCTTCTATCTTCATTCCCCTGCTCCTCTTCCTCCTGGCCACAGCAGAGCATTGTGGGTAAAGATGGTAGGCAGGTGGTGAAGATGCCGAGCCGGCTGTTCGATGACACTAATTATAGGAGAGAGAGAGAGAGAGAGAGAGAGAGAGAGAGAGAGAAGGAAGGACTGCAGATATAAAACATAAAAATGTATTTTAACAGAATATTTTAGCTGCACCATTTTGAGCCCCAAACTGAGCTGAGAGGGGAAGCCCAATGCTGAACAGTGGCGTGTGTGGAGTCTGTATGTTCTCCACCGGTTCTCCATGTATTCTCTATTTTGCATATAGATATTTATATATTTTCCCCCTCATTTATACTAAATATATTCACGTTGCGTCCCGTTAGCAGCGGCTCGCAGGTTCGATCCCTCCTCTGTCTCTCCTGTCGAACACTGAAGACTCGGTGTGTCGATGGCTGGAGGGTCGATCGCTCGCTGTGTGACCGTGATTACAGGCTGGCTTCTGTGTGTGTGGGTGTGTGTGTGTGTGTGTGTGTGTGTGTGTGTGTGTGTGTCAGCTGATTGGCTGAAATTGCTGGTTTCCATGGATTTATGGAGGAAAATGTTTGGTTTGATTGTGAAGCTCAAAGATTTTTGGACATTTCCTGAATTTCATCATTTGTCATTTATATCTGAGGAGGAGGAGGATGAAGATGATGATGATGATGATGAAGGATGATTCTGGATGATCAGTGACTTCAGCAGCCTGTTGAATTCCATATCACATTACATATTAATTCCTGACTGAACCATCAGACTGAACATTAATAACATTATTGATCCTGTTACTGAGCTCAGAATATTTTCCGTTTCCTCGTCAGGAGCTTCAGTGTTTCTGAACCTCACCCTCATGATGATGTCATGATGCTGAAACACAAGCCTTTTGACGTTACTGATGTTTTCCTCTTGTTCGCTCTAACTAAACTCTTTGTGGAACTAAGCGGACAGAAAGTGAGGCGGTGGCGGCGGCGGCGGCTGCTACTTCTCTCCGGTTTCTCAGCTCAGACCTTCAGAGCCGAGAGATTTAAAACAAACAGGAAGCACAAAATATTTAACCTGCTCATCTGATTCAAGAAGTGGCTGAAGAGTTTAAAGGTCAAAGAGGAAGCAGAGGAAGACAACTTGATCTCATTAAAAGTCGTGAAATGAGCAGGAACTCTGACAGACTCACCTGCTGTGAACAGGAATTATGTGAAAATGGCGTTCCTCCACCATGAACTGGATTCTGACAAAAACATGAATTGGACATTTTCAGCTGCAGGTTGACTAACGGTTGGCTGGTTCAGTTTAGGAACTAAAACAACTTGGTTAAAGGATGAGGCTGGTGTGTTTTGTAATGCATTTCTTACCGCCAACAAATCCTATGAAAATAACAAAATCAACAATGAATTTGTTTTGTGTTTCTGCAGCATATTTCATCATCACGATGCACCGGGCCGGACGACTTTTTCCTCAAACAACTTAATAATCCGGCCGTAAACACGTTTTCATCTCAGGAAAGTAGTTCCGTAGCACAGAAAATAGTCCCCGGCATAATGAAGAATTTGTTCCCATTTGAATTTGATTTGGTAATAACTACAACAGTCTGACTTTTCATGGTAACAGTTAGCGATTTTCAAAATGGAAACTATGTCTTTGTGAGCTGTATTTAAAGGTTTTTAGCTTACAATTGGAGCCAATGACTTCCGGGTTGACGGCTGAAAAGGGAACGTGGGAAGTCAGAAAGTAACGGGAGCAAACGCATTGTTGATTTTGTTATTTTCATAGGATTTGTTGACGATAAGAAATGTATTTAAAAACACCGGCTGTATCCTTTAAGGCATGGGTCTCAAGCTCGCGGCCCGCGGGCCAATTGCGGCCCGCGAGACGATATTTTGTGGCCCCCACCTTAATATGAAAGTTTAATGTTAGTGCGGCCCGCGAGTTTTATATGGATGGCACTTTACAGTATTGTGTGCGGAGCTGAACGAACCTACCAATCACGGTGGGGTATATGGCTCTCGGGGGTGGGACATCGACCGGGCTTGATGCAAGCAGAGAAACATTTCTCAATGAGTGAAAGTTACAGCAGCGTTGCCATGGAGAGTTTTCTTCCGTGCCTGGCTGGCTGCCTCGTTTCTATTGGGCACACGCGGACATTCGTCCCAGCGCGCTGCGTTCACAACACTTCCAAAAAAAAGATTTTAAAGTTGCTGCCCAGCGGGACATTATACGTATATATGTCTCTCTCTGACAAAATAAATCAAAGTGATGCGTACGCGGCGGGATAAAAGAAAAGTAAGGAACTCAATGTAGCCTAATGTAGTCTGCAGTCACATAGCGACACCTGTCCGTCGGCGATAACAGTCCCCGGTAACCCGGACCAATTATAGGGTCGCACCGTTATTTGTGGGTCATTATTTTTTATTTGCATCGCGCTATTTGCATTGCCTCACACGATGAACACTACATATATTTCTATATGATGTCATTTGTTTTTTTTGTTTCTATGACTACTGCCAGGTCTCTAGCAGCAAGGAGTAGGCAAGAGAAGCCATGTTCAGAAGAACAGTTCATGTTCTTCAATGTTCCATTCATGTTCAGGACAATTCATATTCAGAAGAACCCATTGAGGTTAAAGAACTGTTAATAAAGACGTTTAAATCTTATTTTGTGTTAAAAAATAAAAATAAAGACATTTGAGAAGATTGGAATTGTTTTAACAAAGCTTTTCTTGTGGAATACCTGATGCGGCCCAGCCTCACCCAGACTCTGCCTCCAGCGGCCCCCAGGTAAATTGAGTTTGAGACCCCTGCTTTAAGGTTTTGGAAAAGCTTTGGTCGGTTAAACAAGAAAAACTTGAAATAAAAATTTTAATTTGACTCACAGTAGAAATTTCCTTCATAAAGCTGGGAATTGAACTCCGGTCTCCGACATCGAAGTCAAACTCGTCACCATCCTCCACCCGACCACGACACCCTGCCTGTCACCCAGCTGCTCTGACACTCTGCTGCCCGGTGACAGTCGTGTCTCCTTCATGGAACCGCTTCCTGCTGGGAAAACAGAGTTTTAACACTTTAGGTGCCACCAACACGTCACTTGGTGTTAACAAGTCGTGTACATTTCACATATTTCTGCAACATCAGGTTGGAGGCAGCAGCTGTTAAGTCCCAGTTAACAAACACAAAGTATTTCCACTGAAGGTGAAACTTCCTTAACACTAAGAGGGAGAAGAATTCGTTTCCTCTCAGAAAGCAGTTTGCCAAACAGTGAAGTGTTGTCTCTCTCTTCTCTCTCCAGCCTTCATCATCCGCTCCCCGCTCGCCGCCGCGCCTCGCTGTGAGGAGACTTATTCCTCTCGGCCCCCGCTGCCGGGGAAATTGGCCCGGAGGAGTAGAAGAAGAGAGGAGGAAGAATAGTTTCTGCCAGACAAAACTCGCTCCTCACAAACACAACTGGGTTTAATCAGCCGGCTGTAAACCAGCAGCTTTCCACAAGATCACAGAACTTAGATTTGACCTCTTCTGATCCTGATGCATGCTGGGTATGAGGCAGTATTTAAATCATAATTTTAATAAAGCAGTCGGCTTATACTGATACATAATATGAATATCAAATTATAGCCCTCTTCCGTACTCGCATATTTATGAACAGTTTAATATTTAATATCTTTAAATTTGACAATTTTTATGCCAAAAAATTGTCTCCATGTTTCTGTGTTTAATCCAGAATTTTCTTCTCCTCGGGGAATTTGATCAAAATCTTCCCATAGACAACCGCTGCAGTATTGATCAATTGTACAATGAATCTGTAATCAATCAAACTGCATCACATCATCATATCAGACGGGAGCAGATCAGTTTTCAATAAAGGAACAATATCAGATCAGATATTGATCGACCCTCCTGATGTCAGATCTGTGATCAGATGAAAGACGGACACTTTACCTGGAACCATCTGAATCAGCCTGATGTGCTAAGCCCCGCCCACCTGGCGCTCCCTGCAGTGTAAACAGTGACTCCCTGTAACTGACTGGCAGGTAGAGACAGACCGCAGCCGGAAGAGAAATCAATTCAGACCAGAGGCAACGAGCACCTGATCCAGATCGACCGGACCGTCGCGGTCCGCCGGCCGCAGCCCGCCGGCCGCAGCCAATCACAGCTGTCCAGGAAACAAAACCTACAAGTCACTGAGAGGGAAACAAAACAAGGAAGTGAGGCGTCCAGCGCTCCGCTCTGGTTGGTTGGCTGGTTAATGGATTGGAACTGATTGGAGGAAACTCGCTCAAATGGATTGATCTGCAGTCTGAGCAGGAAGAAATCACTGGATCAAAGTTCCCTTTTAGTCCCTGGTCAGGACCTTTACACACACACACACACACACACACACACACACACACACGCACACACACGCACGCACACGCACACACACACTCTGTTCTGTCACTGTCAGCCGGTGGAGGAGCAGATCACAGATCTTCTAGGAAAAGCAGAATCAGACTTTATTCTCCACTTTGTTCTTCTTTCAGTCTCTGATCGCTCGACCAATATGATCAATAGAGACGATCTGTTTCTCTCCTGATACGATTCAATACTCGATCTGAGGTTCAGGATCAATACAACCAGGATACCATGTGATCAATAAAAGTTCAGTGACAACAAAGTCTGACTGTGCAGAATTCTGTTTATTTCTGAGACTCAAATCTTTCCAGCGATGCCATTGGCTGCTAGAATGTAAACAACAATTAAAAAATGTCATTACAAAGTGACAGTAATATAATTTGGATGGAGAGCTTGTGAAACTGTGATGGTCAAGAGTCTCATTAGTGATTACTACAGCAGAATAACATGGAGCTGATATCACCATTCATGTTCCTGACAGCAGAATAACATGGAGCTGATATCACCATTCATGTTCCTGACAGCAGAATAACATGGAGCTGATATCACCATTCATGTTCCTGACAGCAGAATAACATGGAGCTGATATCACCATTCATGTTCCTGACAGCAGAATAACATGGAGCTGATATCACCATTCATGTTCCTGACAGCAGAATAACATGGAGCTGATATCACCATTCATGTTCCTGACAACAGACAGACTGACAGGTTTTGTATTGAGATATATTGAATTTCAACATATCGTCTCATCCTATCCCAGCCGCTCTGAAAGGCCGCTGGCAGGAAGTCGTCATCGCACAAGAGACACACGAGCAACACACAGGGTCAGAGGTCAGCTGCAGCCGCCATGTTTAAAATGTGGAAACAAACGGAACGAGAGAGGAGAAAGACGGAGAACGCTGAGAAAGAAACAACAAAACAACAGGAAACAGAAAACCTCCAGGATGAGCAGAACAACATCGTGTTTTATGAAGTAAGTGGAGACATGTTGTTGTTGTTGTTGTTGTTGTTGTTTATGTTGGAAAATTGATCATTCTTTTCAGAGGAGAAACAAACGGAGGAGAGCTGAGAAGGAAAAGTCACTTTTTACATGAGCCCAGGTTAACTGCTGTTGCCATAGTTACACACAGAATTAGGAGTTCTGCACCCGTGTGGAAAGCAAAGTGCAGCAGGTGGTTCTGGGTATCTGGTCAGGAGTGGTGGTGAATGTTTTTAAGTGTAAAAAATAAAACATATGGGTATGTGTCACAGTAATTTGTGAACTTTACCCACAAAACGTGATAAATACACACTACAGCAGATAAAAACTGCGTCCCTCATACAGAAAGTACAGAAGCCCAGAAAGACAAAGTTCAGAGTTTTTCTCACCGGCTCTCAGGGCTTCAGATGTTTGTGTTTTCTCTGGTTATCTATGTGATTCTCTTTATCTGAGATTTCTTTTGCTGTAATCGATTTTGTGCGTCGGTGTTATGAACGCGTGTTCGATGCCTGAGGTTTGATGTTGTTGGTTTGTTCCTACATAAAAGAAGCGCGTGTGATTTCATCCCTTTTCTGTATGAAAGATGTTGCTTCACAATGAAAACATGAACGAGCCTCTGCCTGTGAGATGGAGCGACTTCTCCTGAAACAGATGCATGAAACAAACCAAATCCTCCTATAGACTGAGGGGAACTTCAGGGTTTGACTGAAATCTAAGACTGGCATAATCAAAAAGGTTCTTTATATATTTGCCCCGATATCTCAACTCCAACACTATGCAAATCAGACGTATTAAAGATATGTGACTGGTACTGGAAACGGGGCCAGGCTGCAGGGAGACATGAAACATCCTGTAGGAGGAAACAGAAGCATCTAATCCGTCCATCCTGCACTCGTTCAACACTGGAGTCTCTCTTCACTCCGTCCACAACGAACAACGACTGGAAGACACACTGATCATATCACAGACTGGTGGAAAACATGGGAGAGTTGCATTAATAAAACAGTTCATTATACTGTATATGTCTCACTCTGCCAATTTTCATTATACTGTATATTCACAGTATTCCCATGATATCACATGCATTTCCTACCAATATGGCGCTTTACAATACACACAGCTCATTGGCTGTCATTTGATTGTAATCACCTGTTAATTTATTACAATCACCTGTTATTTTCCAACCAAGATGGCCGTGTGGTGATGTAACAGAATACTATGAATATAGTATATACATGAAAGGAATCTGAAGTCTTTATATTGGTTTAAAGCTCCACATGATGTAAACAGGACTCCCTCTCCTCTGTGATGATAAAGGAGTTGGATGTGTATCTAAACATGGTGAAAGTATCAAAACTAAATCCACACAATCCATATTAGAAAAGCGAGCCTCTAAACGAGCCGTTTGGACTTCCGTAACTTTGCGGCGTCACAAAGGTTCGCTCATTATCATTTCTGTAAGAAATAATAGACTAACAAAGTGTTTTTTTCAAAGCGGTCGAGCGGTCGTCATCGTTTATTACCGGAGAGTTTTCCCTACCTGTAGCCGCCGGGCCGCGGCGTCTCACGTTTCGCTCTCGAAACGGTTAGCCGATCGGAACGGAGGGTCGTTAATATTAATGAGCCTTAAAGACACGGCGACAGAAACGGCCTGTTCTTGGTAAGGCTCAGAGAGATGCTGGAAAATGAACGTGGAGAAATGGATTGAGAGTGTTTTTGGTTCATGACACCACACACACAGCTTTGAATGGACAGAAAGACACTAAATAAAACTCTGGACAGGAGAATATGGAGCTTTAAATGTAGAGACTTGAGGAACAGCAATCACACCAGAACGCCTTGACAAAAAAAAGTGACATCAAATAAACGCACACTCACACACACACATACACACACACACACACACACACACACACACACACACACACACACACAGATGCTACTAAATGTGCACATACAGCAGGCTGTGCTGCCCTCATTTTAATGTTAACAGTTTACTTTTTAAATCAATGCTCTTCATAAACTGCATTTCTATTCTCTATTTTCTACTTTTTAATTTATTTATCTATTTATATTGAATTTTAGCTAATGTTACATGTAACATAAAGTCTGATAGGTTTGGATTTGTTTTGCTGGAGTGACAAAGACAATTTTCCATCACATGTAATGTGGTGGACAATAAAGATTTATCTGTGTGTGTGTGTGTGTGTGTGTGTGTGTGGGGGGGGGGGGGGGTTAGGGGGCTGGGTGGGTGGGTGGGGTTTAGTGGGGTTTAGGCAATTCAGGTGATGTAATCTGCTTCACCATCCATCTCTGTCCACTTACCCCCCCCAACACACACACACACACACACACACACACACTCACACACAGTATACAGTCTCTCTCTCTCTCTCTCTCTGATCTCGACCACATTCACCATCCATCTCTGTTCACTTAACCCCCCCCGCCTCCACCAAACCACAGTACACAGTCTATCTGTCTCTCTCTCTCTTCCATTCTCTCTCTCTCTCTTCCACTCTCTCTCTCTCTCTGTTTTCCACCACAGTCTCCATCCATCTCTGCCCCCCTCCTCCAAACCACTACAGTACACACAGTCTCTCTGAGGTACACACACACACACACACACACACACACACACACAGTTCAGTATATACAGGACATCATACAGTGTGTGTGTGTGTGTGTGTGTGTGTGTGTGTGTGTGTTGTTCTTCCCTTATAGCGAACAGTTAACACTCAGCAGCAGTTCAGGGTGAAACGTCTCATTAAAAACAATGAAAGAAAAATCTACTGGTTTCATCTCTGATGAGTTGAAGTGAGAGTCTTTAGATAAAATATTCATCTGAAATCCTGAAACAGTTGAGGGGGGGGGGGGGGGGGGGGGCTGAGCTGAAACTGAGATTGACATTTTGTCAGGAACAGCAGACTCTCCTTACAAGAGATGAGAGGAGAGGCAGAACGGAGGTCTGGAGGTCTGGAGGTCTGGAGGGTCTGGAGGTTCTGGAGGTCTGGAGGTCCGGAGGTCCGGAGGTTCCGGAGGTCTGGAGGGTCTGGAGGTTCTGGAGGGTCTGGAGGTTCTGGAGGTTCTGGAGGTTCTGGGAGCTGGACATCATGTCAAAACGTCAAAATGTTCCTGAAGGCGTCCTCTGTCTCCATGGAAACACGACGTCCCGGGTTTGAATCCTTTGTCACATCCCTCTGTCTCTCTCCCAGTCTGTCCTGTCTCGCTCTACTTTGAATTACATAATAAAAGCGAAAATAAATAATAATAAATAAATGCATCCCCCTCTTTCTCTCCCAGTCTTTCCAGTCTCTCTCTCTACTTTTTAAAATAATCTAAAAAAAAATGTTCCTGGAAAAAGTTGAAATATTCAGACGGCCGTCTGCAGGGAGCCAGAGAGCCGGGCCGACATGTTCCTGTCTGCTCCTACACACACACACACACACACACACACACACACACACACACACACACACATGACCTCAACACGCAAATTACATAGCATGTCTCTGCCAACATGCAGCTGGAGGAGCATCTTATCTAAACCACAGAGTGACGCTGCGTTCAGGTTTCAGCAGAAAGTCTTTTCATTTCCAACAGAAGCTCCAAACTCCAGAGAGGAAACTGCAGCAGCT
>NC_136012.1:29222314-29242314 GCF_048128805.1 Centroberyx gerrardi
TGCAAAAACAGCGATTAGCCTACAGCCCGAGGGTTGGTAGTAATAAAAATGTCACTGACGAGGAATGTGTTACAATACATGGTACTACAATGTAATAACACTGTATTGTGTTGTGTTTAAAGGTACAAACCTCTCTATCGAAAAGAGGATATACAACTACCGGCAGGCCAGAGCACGGAGGGTTGTTGAAAATGGATTTGGCATCATGGCCTCTCGATTCCGCATCTTCAGCCGGCCCGTTGACTGCTCTCCTGAAAAGGTGGTCCTGATCGTCAAAGCTTGTGTGGCGCTGCATAATTTCTTGTGCAACACAGAGTCCTGCAGGTACATACCTGCATGCTCTGGTGGACACCGTCACCTCATCAGGAGAGCTCCTACCAGGAGAATGGAGGCAAGTGGTGGAAGGGGACACCGACCTTCTGAATCCTGGACGCCCGACCACACAGAGAGCAACGCGACCAGCCGTGCGTGTCCGGGAGCAGTTGAAGGACTTCTTCTTGACGACTCTGGCGTGCTTCCCTATCAGGAACGAATTGTTCAGCGAGGCACTGTGCAGTGATCATCAAAATGAAGTTGTATGACGTTTCATTTGGGCCAATGATTAGCCCGCTTTTCGTTCCCTCTGATGTGACCACTTTTACGTTTATTGATGTCACATGATGGCTTTACTTTTATTATGACATATTGATATTGTTTTATTATGAGATACTGATATTGTGTACTATGTTGTGCACCAGGAGCGACACCTCCCGACATATTAAAAACATGTTTTGGGTGTGCAAATAATGTTGCATGGATTTTTATTAATCTTTGAAATCATGTCTCATATTTTCACATTTCAAACTTTAGAAATCATATTACACCATTCACCTGGCCTGTTTACATGACAATACAATGACCAACATGACAACAACAACAAACAAAATTGAGATTAAATTGAGATTAAATTGAGATTAAACCTATTCGCATTGCTGAGCGTCCCGAACCTACTAGCAACACAAAGCGCATATGTCTCGGATTCATCAATATCAGATCACTCGCTAACAAAGCCCTGCTGGTCAATGACTTAATTAAAGAACATAGTATTGACATAATGGGATTATGTGAAACCTGGCTAAAGCCAAATGATGCTCTTCCATTAATTGAAGCTTCCCCCTCTAACTTCACCAACTCGCATGTCGCTCGGACATCTAAGAAAGGTGGGGGCGTTGGCCTAATCTTAAATTCGAGTCTGAACCTTTCTCCAGATCTAAGTAACAAACTCTCATCTTGTGAGATGCTCACTATGCGCCCGTCCATTCCAGTTAGCATGGGCCTCAACCACTCTGGTATCCTGCCTTTCTACCTAATCATCCTTTATCGCCCTCCTGGGCCCTATTCATCTTTTTTAGAAGAATTTTCCAATTTCCTCTCTGACCTTGTAATTCGTACGGATAACATCCTAATTATCGGTGATTTCAATATTCATCTAAATTGTGAAACTAATCCACTTAGCAAAGCTTTTTCGTCCCTAATTGACACTTTTGGCTTTACTCAGTTGGTTCACGAACAGACCCACTCTAGCGGCAACACTCTTGATCTGGTCCTCGCTCGTGGTATTAACGTGTCAGACTTAGAAGTTTTGCCGTATCCACCGGCATTATCAGATCATTATCTCATTAAATTTCAAATTGCTCTGCCCTGTCGGCATTCCAATCCAGTTGATACCTACAGCATCCGCCGTATTGATACTTCGACAACTACAAAACTTGCTGATCTCCTACCTAAAACTCTTGCCTCTCTCTCTGAACGAATTGGTTCCCTCGACGAGTTCACGGATAACTTCAACTCTATTCTAACTGACTCGCTTGACTCTGTTGCGCCCCTACTCATAAAAACCCGCCGTCTAAAGAAACCGTCGCCCTGGTTCACTGATGAAACTCGTGCACAAAAACAGGCGTGTAGAAAGCTAGAACGCAAATGGCGGTTATCCAAACTCGAGGTCTTTCGACTAGCTTGGAGCGATAGCCTATTGACTTACAAGCGTACGCTCTCCGCCGCTAGGGCCTCCTACTACTCAGATCTTATTAACACTAATAAAAATAACCCGAAGTTTCTATTTGACACGGTAGCAAAACTTACTCGTAAACCCTCCCCTGTAGCGAGCTCTCAATTTACCGCGAATGACTTTCTTAATTTCTTCAATCACAAAATTGACTCTATTAGAGATGAAATTAGCAATTCTTTACCCACCGAGGGCGTTGATCCCTCTCCTAATCGTGCATTAGCTCCATTAGAGACCACCGCCGTACTCTCGCAATTTGAGACTGTCTCCTTAGACATCTTCTCTAAATTAGTACTTTCCTCTAAATCCACAACCAGCTTATCTGACCCTCTTCCTGCTAAATTGGTTAAGGAACTTCTCCCAATATTAGGCCCCTCCCTACTCAATATCATTAACACCTCTCTCTCCTCTGGCATTGTGCCCTCGTCCTTCAAATCAGCCATAATTAAACCTCTGCTCAAAAAATCCAACCTTGATCCGGATGATCTTAATAACTTTAGACCAATCTCCAATCTCCCCTTCCTCTCTAAAGTCTTGGAAAGAATAGTTTCTACCCAACTAACTGACTACCTCTCGTGTAATAGTCTCTTCGAACCCTTTCAATCTGGTTTTAGGTCTCTCCATAGCACTGAGACTGCTCTCACAAAAGTGGTAAACGACCTACTCCTCGCCTCAGATTCCGATTCTTCTTCTGTTCTTATCTTACTTGATTTGAGTGCGGCATTTGATACAGTCGATCATAATATTCTCTTAAACCGCCTAGCGAGCGACGTTGGCATCCGCGACTCTGCGCTTTCCTGGCTAAATTCCTACCTATCTGACAGAACACATTGTGTCTCACATAAAAATACTATATCTGATTATTCTAAAGTTAACTTTGGCGTACCGCAGGGCTCCGTGCTCGGACCTTTGCTTTTCTCCATTTACATGCTACCTCTTGGTGAAATCTTTCGCAGTTATGGTATTAAATTTCACTGTTACGCGGACGATACTCAAATTTACATACCAATTAGACCTGACGACCGCTTACAACTTTCAAACCTAGAATTATGCCTAATCGCTGTCACCAATTGGATGTCACTAAACTTCTTGCGACTAAACGCCAACAAAACTGAGATGCTAGTTGTTGGCCCAAAAACCCAACTACCTCTTGTTTCAGACCTTACTCTAAATTTTGGGGATTGCTTAATTACCCAGAGTCCCACAGTTAAAAACCTTGGCGTTACGTTCGACTCAGCTCTCTCATTCGATGCTCACATTAAGGAAATCACTAAGATAGCATTTTTCCATCTACGTAATATCTCGAAAATTCGCTCCCTACTAAACACGGCGGATGCTGAAACCTTAATTCACGCTTTTGTTTCATCAAGACTCGATTATTGTAATGTCTTACTCTCTGGCCTACCTAACTGTAGTATTAAAAAACTACAACTTGTGCAAAATGCTGCTGCCAGAATACTAACCAGAACTAGAAAATTTGACCACATCACTCCTATCCTAACCTCCCTTCACTGGCTCCCAATTCAAGCCAGATCTGACTTTAAGGTGCTTCTGTTAGCTTATAAATCGTTACATGGGCTTGCACCATCATATCTATCCGACCTCATCATCCCTTATATTCCATCTCGTGCCCTCCGTTCGCAGGACGCTGGCTACCTTATTGTCCCTAGAATCAAGAAAAAATCAGCAGGCAGTAGAGCTTTCTCCTACCGAGCTCCCTATCTCTGGAACCAGCTACCTCTTACAGTCAGGGAAGCTAATTCTGTCGAAATCTTCAAATCTAGACTCAAAACCTATCTTTTCTCGCAATCTTACGACCTACCTTAGCACCGCTGGCCTGGGCTCGTCACAGTCTTCTCTCTTACCCTAGCCTAGATAGTATTTATATAGAAATTTGCCGTTGGGAACATAAGCATAGGGATGCCCTCTGGCTACACTGTGTCTAATCACTTCCTATCTGCTGTCTGTATGAGCGTGTCTGTGCCCAAATACGTCTGGGTCTTGTGCTGCTTCTGCACAGCTCTGTGTGTGTGTGTGTGTGTGTGCGCGGCTGGTTTTCTCCTCCCTTTCTCAGATTCCTCTGACCCTGATGGTTTTCGGTGCTGGCCTTAGTCCCATCCCTAACGCTGCTCCCACCTGGATCTCTCTCCGTGTGTTCGTTGTCTTTGTGTGTACCTGTCTCCTCCCCCTTTCTCAGACTCCGGTGCAGTGCAGTGGTCGCCAGTGCATGCCATAGTCCCATCCCTGCTGCCGCTCCCACCCGATGTGCTCTGACTCCGTGTGTTCTGTGTGCAGCTGTCTTCTCTCCCCTTCCTCAGACTCCGGTCCAGTGCTCCACCTGCCAGTGGACAGGTGTTGCTCCCGCCGGTCGTTGGCGCCGGCCTCGGTCCTGCTCCCACCCAATGTGTCTGTCTTGTGTTCTGCTGCTGCTGCTTCTCCCCTTACTCTCTCCCCCCTTCAGACTCCGGTGCAGTCCAGTGGTCGTCAGCGCCGGCCTCGGTCCCTTCCACATCCCTGATGCTGCTGCCCCCCGTGTGTCTCTGACCCTGTGTGTTCTGTTTGCAGCTGTTTCCCCCCTTCTTCTTTACGTGTGTGTGTGTGTCTGGGTGTGTTGTGTGTGTGTACGCGGCTTCCTCTCTCTCCTCCTCTCTGACTCCAGGTCAGTGTTCTACCTGGCAGTGACGGGTGCTGCCCTGGCTCTTCGTCGTCAGTGCTGCCTTGCCCTTCCTTTCCGCTGCTCCCTCCTGGACGCTGCTGCCCTCGCTCCTTTACTGCTGGCCTCAGCCCCCCCCCACCGCCGCATGCTCCTCCCCTTCTTTTGTCTCTCTCTGTTTTCTCTTGTCATCATTGTTGCCCATGACTCTGTCAATGTTTTGCCCGGCACCTATTGCACGCTAAGCCGTCCCGGGGGGGGATCCCTATCTGCCTCAGCCCACCCAAGGTTTCTTCCAAATTTTTTTCTTGGGAGTTTTTCCTTGTGTGCATTTAGGGTCTAAGGCTGGGGTGCCGGGTAGGTTAGGCTATATAGAATAGGTAGATTGTTTGTCTCGCTAAATCTGCTCCTACCTACCTTGTGTTTTTCATCATGCTGTCCTACAAAATTTTGTTTACCACTGATTGTGTTTAGTTAGACCTAGCTAGACACACTCTCTGTAAAGCCCTCTGAGACATGCTTGTGATAAAGGGCTATATAAATAAATAAACTTGAAACTTGAAAAAACATTCCAAACATAGTATGCTCAAAATAAAAGGCTATGACCATCTAATATTGCTCATAGGTCACCATGAGCTGCTTTATGTCCCTCATGAGGACTTTGCTATCATCAGGTGGGAGCTGCTTCAAAAAAGTGCACAAATAACTGCAAAATGATGCATGTATGTTATTGCTGTTAGTGGCATTCTCCTCCCTGATCTCCCGCAGCAGCTCAAGAATAGCCGCATCAGTTGCATCCACTTTTCTTTTTTTCCCTGTGGGAGGACAAGAGGATTGAGCTGAGGGCGAGGGCTGGGAGGAGGCTGATGACTGGGAAGATGGAGGTGATGAGGGAGGGGTCTGGGTGGGGGAAACCAGCGGGGTCTGTTGAGGCTGACTGTTCTGCTGCTGCTCCTCCTGCTCCTCTTCCATGGTTGACGACTACAAGTACAAACAGCAAGCAATAAACAACACTAAGCTCGCTCTACCCATTTCTATACTGACTAATGAGTTTAATGACACTATACCATGAAATTAGATTCTGTTGCCCGATGCCTAATATAGGCAGACGACCATCCCAGGCGCTGAAGGATGACCGGTTGCCCGAAGCCCTGCGCAGCATCACCACGCCGCATACTGTCCCGCTTCTTTTTGCTCCGCACAAAGCGCAACTGCTTCCATCGCTTTTTACATTTGTCAATGTCAGTCTGGAGCGTCCTGGCAATTTCACTCCATGCATTTTCAATTGCATTCCTGTCTGCATGCAGTGGCGGTGTGGTGTCATATAGATGCCGATAGCCACGGATCAATTCAGCCAGCTATTCTTCCAAATCTGCCGCCATTGACATTTGTTTACACAGGAAATGACTTCTTCACTGGTAGTTCCTCCTTTAGCAGTGATTTTCATTTAGCGTCTCTACCTGACATGCGTGATATTGCAGCAGATGTTTGCGTCGCGTTACAAATTTTTGCCCGACACATTTGCTACGCGAGACACGTCCCGTGCGTTGCTCTTTGCGTTGTTGCATGCGTTCCTTACGTGGAGTATGTTAGAGCCCTAAGTGTGAGTGAGACAGGAGACAGACAGACACAGAGCAGAGAGACAGGAAGTAGAGGTCTGCTCTCCTATTGGCTGACAGCCTGCTGCCTCTGGGCCTGTGAGCAGCAGGTTGTCGGTTCAAATGGTGGAGTGGAGAAAGTGGAGAAAATACAATCTGAAAAACAAAAGTCTATTTAAAAACCACCAAGGACATCTGAACCTGTGACTGGATGAGCGTTATGACAGACAGATGCACACACACACACACACACACCTACACACACACCTACACACACACACACACAAACACACACACTGTCATTGTCTCTTTTGTATTCCCAGCTCATCTTTCATCCCCTGTCTCTCTCTCTCTCTCTCTCTCTCTCTTTTTCTATTTTCTTTTGCTCTCATTTTCCGTCCTTCAATCATGTTATCTAATGGAGCTTCTCTCTCTCTCTCTGAGCGGCGGGCGAGCGATGCGACGCGACGCGATGCGATGCTACGTGAGATGGCAGCAGAGCGGCGCTTGTTGCTGCTGCAGCACCTGCTCGGCTCATTATCACCTTCCTGCCTCTTTTCTGATCACTTACCCCGCTGTGTTTCCCTCTCTGCCCCCCGGAGACGCTCCGCTTTGTTCTAAATGTCAAATTGCCATCCGGTCGTCAACAGGATGAACAAATGTTGACACTGATTACGGAGCAAATTTGGACAAACAGCTCCGGCTCCGCTCAGCAGCAAAACGACAGAGAAGCAACTATAGGAATATTATTCTGCTACAGGTTGCAGATCCAAGAGGAAGGAAGGAACTACATTTATTCAAGTTACTGTAACTGAGGAGCTTTTTGTGTACTTGTACTTTTTTGTGTATTTAAAGTCAGTGATTTCCTGTAAAGGCAAACTGAGCAGAATTTTCCCCTTGAAATATCATTAACTCATCTAGAAATGATCCTCCATCATTCCCTCTGTCCCATTAGTGTGTGACAGTGTGTGTGTGTGTGTGTGTGTGTGTGTGTGTGTGTGCCTTCTGCCTGGATTTTATTATTATTCCTGAATGTTGGGGATGTCGACCTTCTGTCAGCAGGTTTGTCCTGCAGCCAAAACCAAAACCAGCTGAATCCTTTTCGCCGGCTGAACTCTGATACAGAGGAGCTGAGTTCTGTCAGAGTGTGAGCTGCAGCTAGCTACTGTTGTTAGCTTAGCTTCTTTGTAGTAGAAAAGCTGATAGTTAGCTTGCTATCTAGCTATCTAGCTAAGCTAACAGCAGCTACCTGTCCAACAGAAAACAAACTGACTCCTCGTCGCTCTTCATCTTCATCCTCTCCTTCAATACTCACCAGCAGGTGAAACCAACAGATTCACTCTGGTTTTTGAATGAGTCTTGTCTGCTTGGTGTTTCACCTCGCTGTACTTTTTTTTTTTTTTTACTGTTTTGAATCGTTCTGACCGCCTTCAGGGGGCGTGGCTTCACCTCTTGTTGAGCTGGGAGGAGGAGTCAACTTTGAAAATTGTGTTTACAAACTGACAGAATCCTACTCAGTCTGACTTTCAGTCCATCTCTCCTGCAGTTTTGTCCTTCAGTCCATTTTAAATCCATCCATCACAGAACAGATTGTGTCTCTCCATCAGCAACAGAAACTGACAAACTGTGGATCCATTCACAGTGAGAAGAGGAATCTGACTTTACTTTGTTTCTGCACTTTATTTTCTCATTTCTAATGTTTCCAGTGAAAAGAATCTAGTTTGAACTCTGACCTCTCTCCTTTTAGAATCACATGGAAAAGATCACAGCTAACAACGTTCTCTGTTCTAAAGAGGAACTCAGGAACTTTTACTCTGAGGACATTTTAAATCACACACTTTCTTTTACACCGGTACTTTAACTTCTACTTCAGTAAAACATCAGCGGTGTAACAATACTTCTACTGCAGCAGGAGGTTTTGTTTCTATCCTGAGCTGAACTTCTCTCCTCTCCTCTGACAGCAGCTACTGAGCTGCATTTCTTTCTTTCTTACCCTTTATCTGTTCAGTAGTTAATAATTACAGTGTGGTCAGCTGCGGGTCGTGGGTCCACGTCCCGTCGGACAGACTGCAGTGTTTGTTTTGCCGTGGCTGCTGCTTCACGTCTCGCTTCTTCTTCATGTGACAACACACAAACAAGAGGCCCGACACGAGCCAGAGGAAGTGAAAATTAGCTTGGCCCGAAGTGTGAACTCCTAATGATTACCAGAGCATTGTTTTAATCAGATAATCAGGCACACACACACACCACACACACACACACACACACACACACACTCAGGCCGAGTGGCAGCTCCCTGTCAGGACTAATGGTTTGGCGGTGAGCGGTCCTGTAAGGAGGTGAAGACTCTCCTCTCTCTTTTCGCTGGCAGCAGTCAGCTGCCATGTTGGAGCGAACGCTGCCACCGCCTGGCACCTTATTTATTTTAATTATTTTGATTCCCTCTCCATCTCGGCCTCCTGGCTCGGGGATCGCTGATGGCTGACACTCATTTGTCAATCTCGCCGGCTGCCTGCCAATTATAAAAGGAAAGTTTTGGCGAGGCCATTAGAGGCGGCGGAGCTGTACAGAGTGTGAACAGACTGAGCCGCCGCGCTCCGTAGGAATAAAAACACGACTCACGACACAATCAGACGGACGCTCGCTCAGCGCTTCATGTCGCTCTTTGTTGCGGTTCGGTTTCACATTAAGACGCTCCGCCTGCTCACGGAGCTCGGCGGCGTTTTGCCTCCTGTCTCCGGTTTGCATCATGCTGAGCGCCGTTTCTGCACATCAGCACAACCCAGTGTGGAAACTACAGGCGCCGCCGGACAGTTTTTCAACATTGATAAGCTAATAGAGCGTCAGTAAAGAATGACTGGCGGTGCTGATTTGGCTCATTTTAATTCATGGACTGTGGAGTGACAGATAACCAGCAGCTATAAACTGACAGCTTCGGACAAACTGAACCAGCAGCTCGCCGGTTCGGCTCGCTCTGTTTCAGACTGAAGCCGAAAAAACATTTTAATACTTTTTTCTGCCACAATAAGCAAATAGATGCAACTTACCTTGAACTCTGACAAAACACACGGAGGCAGGATGAGAATTAAATCTAGTTGAGAAAACCGAACTCATTTCGCCGTGTTGCTGAAGTATAGCTGTTAATTAGAGGAGGCTGTCTGAAGGATTAACGACAAGGTCTATAGTTCATTTCGGAGCCCGGCGCATCACACCTGCACTGATGGATTATGGGTAAGCACTTTTGTTTTTAGGTTGCATTTCGTGATGAGACGTTTGATCCGGCAAAAATGTCAAGTCAGGCGGAAAAGCAGACTAACAAGAAGCCGGTTCCCTCTGGGTATAAAACACTGGTTATTGTTGTTTCCCTCCGAACGCCTGTCCTCCTTTCATCAGCATATTTTAACAGTCACACAGTAAAGAACACAAAGAAGACAAATTGGGGTTTGGAAGACCAGAGACAACAGAATTTCTCTTGAATTAGCAGCGAATGAAGCAAAGCTCGGAGCTTAAAGTTTCCACAAAGCCCAGCTGCTCTCTGCTTCCTCACACTGCTCAGGATAATTGGATGTAAAGCGAAACAGTCTTTGTGTGGATGTTCCTTTGTTTCACCCTTCCTGCTCGTATCCATACATACATTCTGCATTAAAGCCACAGTACCGATCCAAAACCAGTTAGGTCCCGCCAGCCGCTCTGTCTGGTCTTATCGCCGCCTGTCAGATGTAATTATCAAAGCATCTGTGTTGTGTTGGACGGCGGATCGATCTGCTGTTTGATGGCCGGTTGTAGGAGCCGTGCGGCTAATTAAGGCCTTTCAGGCTAGCCGAGCCGCTCCTGGCCCTGATTAGCCGCAGACCTGCAGACCTGCAGACCGCCTCACTGTCAAACTACTTCCTGTTTCCAGTCCTGCCTCCGGCTCCTTTCCTGCTGGAGAAACACGTTTGTCTGTTTTCCTGCACAGAGCGACTCTGTGTTTGAGACATCAGGCTCGTTTCAACTAATTTAGATTTGTCCAAATGATGATATCCAGCATCTGCACCGACTGTCAGCTGTTAAATACTCAGCTCTGTCCTGGCTGGATAGTTCTATATTTATACCTTTTTATACTCTGGAACCCAGTGCAATATTCCCTAGATATTTCTGTTTAGATTTTAAACTTTTTTTTTGTTGCCATTTTCACATTTATTAGACAAAGTAGAGAGCAACAGGACTGGATTCAAACCCAGGACGAGCTACGCGCCTCAGACCGCTGAGCCTGAGTTTATTCGTATATTTTCTATATCCTGACTTCCAGTTTCCCTTCAGTCCGGTTCCTACAGAGAGCCATGTGCATCTGTAAAGATACAGTCCTGTTTCTTAAATTCCTATCCTGTTTTTTAAATACATACTGCAGTACTTATACTTGTGTATTACTTCTTTATACACTACCTCAAAAAGAGACATATTCTCTTATTTCTACTGTCTGGTGTTGGTTTATGTTTAATGTGAGGTAAAGGAGCAAAACACAAGACACAAGTCAAATTCCTAACAGATCCAAACTTACCTGGCTAATAAAACTGATTCTGGTTCTGAATTCTCCTGTATCATATGGAAAATATCTATAATTTCATGAGATTTGCAGTTAAAAAAGGAGCAAACTGCTGTAAACAAGAGACTCTTTTCCATCCTGAAAAATGAATCATCACCTGAACTGGTAATTATGTAATCAAGTCAGCTGAAGGCTGAACTATATTTTGAAAAAAATACTATATTCATTTTTGAAAATAAACATTACCTTGTGATTCACCATTCATTTTCTCTAAAATGTCGATGATCCAGTCTGGAAAAGTATTTAGTCGAACAAGGACTGAAGTTCCCAAATATCTTTAAAAAGTTCCATCATTTAAAAAGTCCCATCATGAGTGGATGTGAGGGAATCTGTGTTCACCATACTGTCTGAACAACAGCTAATGCTATTTAACCCTATTTTTGAATCCCGGCCCAGTCTTGTTGTCTTATGATGATTTTTTCATAAAATGAAACTGATGAGAATATTGGTAGGAGATGGAAAGTGTGAGTTCTCCCTGGAAAATCTGTTTTTGAAGTTAAAGCAGACAGTTTTATTTAAGCCAAAACAGCTAAACATGGGCAGCAGTAAAACATGAAGTCTTAAAATTAATGAAACATGAGAAAATGTTTTCAGAGTGAAAATAAATAGCAAATTATATGAAACTGAAAACATCAGATCTGACTAAATGCTACAGCTGCATCCAACACCCTGCTGTCCTGCCAGCAGACTTTTCTCCTCTTCTCCTGTAAGAGGCTTTCAGAGGGAGCTGTGGGCGTCACACACACTCCCGAGGGTTTAAATTATTTTTGAAGTGGCAGCCAATCACAGCACTCGAGCTGTTTTGGCTCGAATACAGAGACGAAGTTGATTTCTGTCAACTCTTGGATTTCCTTCCCCCTCTGTCAGTGTGGAGGTTCCTTCATATCAATCAATCAGTCAATCAATCTGTAAAGCATTTGGCTTTGATTTTGAAATACGTTGTAGTAAGCATCAACACATCTCGTTTAGTATTATTTACATGAACGATAACATTAGTTACTGAACTACACTACCCAGCATGCTTTTAGCTAGCTGGAATGTTCCATCTCCTGCAGAGGGAACAAGCTCCGGTAGCTAGCTAGCTAGCTGCAGCTTCACAGCTCCAGAGACAACATGTGTTCAGATCCTCATGAGGCTGAACTCAGACTTTAGTGGATCCAGACTGCATCTGAACAGCTGAAAACCTGCTGAGACGGTCTGCTGCTGCTGGAGGATCAGCTGCTTCATGTTGGAGTTCTGCATCCAGACAAAGTCTGTTCTGGAAGTTTCTGCTCCTAAAATAACAGAAACAAATCGTCTAAAATCTTCTGCTGTGTAGTGAGAGAGGAGAAGCTCGACTCCATTCGTTGCTTAGTTTAGTTACAGAAGACAGAATACTTTGTGGTCGATGGAAAATCCCGTTAGCCACTTAGCGGCTAGCCAACCGCAGGAAGGCTCCGGCCTGCGGTTCTGCTTCAGCTCCCTGTGTGTCTGAGTGACAACCTGCTGCCAGCTGCTAGATGAAGTTTCCCAAACACTTCCTCTCCTGCTAGAAAAGCCTTCAGGCTTTCTGCTGCTCTTTTAAAACTTTAACTGATGCTTTTTTTTTCACCTTTATTTATTCAGGGGGAGTTTCACTGAGAGCAATGCTCTCTTTTTCAGGAACGCCCTGATCACATTCACATCTGGAAGCTGACCAGTACAACCAGTCTGATCTGCTGCAGCTCCACTGGAGCGGTCGGGGTTAAGGTCTTGCTCAAGGGCTCCTCAGTGGTGGTAATGAGGGAGGGGCAAGCGCTGCTTTTCACTTTCCCCACCCAGATTTATCCTGCCGGTCTGGGGGATCGAACCGACGGCCTTCCGGTCACAAGCTCGCTTCTCTAACCTTTAGGCCACCACTGCTTTATCTGATGCTGTAGCCGCAGCCAAACACATCGCTCGGCCAAGGGTTGAAATAATTTTTGAAATGGCGGCCAATCACCGTACTCAAGCTGTTTTGGCTCAAATATCGCATCTAAGTACAGCTGGCCAATCAGAGCAGTCAGGGGCGGGGCCTCGGTGCTGACCTACAGACCAGGATGCGTTCAATCACCCCAAAAAGCCAATTGTGGATCCGCATGCCAGGCGTTTGTACGCAGCCAATGAAAATACAGAATCACCCTGAACGGGATCAAACGCGCCTCAAAAGCCGTTTCACACCGTCGGGAGCAAACGTTTTGCACCGTAGCAAAACGGTGTGAGCTTTGAACGTGTCCCAGGTTCCATCTGTCCCGTCACACTGCTGGTTTTCTTCAGGACAAACTGTCTGTATGTTGCCCGTCTTCACACTGTACTGTTTCATATCCTAATATTCCACTGGCCTGAATGGCAGCGAGTGTGTGAGCAGTTTGGGCAGGCAGCCAGGCTCTGAGCGGCCCGCAGCAGCTCACAGCTCGCTCTAATAAAAACCCAGCAGGTCCAAACACATGAATGCAAATTAATAGTCCAGAGTGACAGTATCTGCAGGCTGCGCTCCAGCTTTCTGCTCCGTCCTCGTGTTCGGCTCCAAACTGTGAAGCCGGAACCATCAACAAGTCAGAACCTGGAACTGAGAAGCTGCGTGTTTCTCTGGTGTCATCGTCCTGTTCCAGCTGTCTGACAGCAATCCTGCAGCCCATCCTGTCCCATCCCATCCTGTCCCATCTCATCCTGTCCCATCTCATCCTGTCGCATCTCATCCTGTCCCATCCCATCCTGTCCCATCCCATCCTGTCCCATCTCATCCTGTCCCATCCCATCCTGTCCCATCTCATCCTGTCCCATCCCATCCTGTCGCATCCCATCCTGTCGCATCTCATCCTGTCCCATCCCATCCTGTCCCATGCCATCCTGTCCCATCTCATCCTGTCGCATCCCATCCTGTCCCATCCCATTCCGTCTCGTCCCATCCTGTCGCACCCCATTCGATTACGTCCCATCCTTTTGCACCCCATCCTGTTGCATCCCATCCCTTCATGTCCCATCCCGTCGCGTCCCATCCCGTCGCGTCCCATCCTGTCGCACCCCATTCGATTATGTCCCATCCCGTCGCACCCCATCCTTTTGCACCCCATCCTGTTGCATCCCATCCCGTCGCATCCCATCCCGTCACATCCCATCCCGTCGCGTCCCATCCCATCGCGTCCCATCTTGTTGTGTCCCATCCTGTTGCATCCCATCCCGTCGCGTCCCATCTTGTCGTGTCCCATCCCGTCGCATCCCATCCCGTCACATCCCATCCTGTTGCTTCCCATCCCGTCGCGTCCCATCTTGTCGTGTCCCATCCTGTTGCATTCCATCCTGTTGCACCCCATCCCGTCGCATCCCATCCCTTCATGTCCCATCCTGTCGCGTCCCATCCCGTCGCGTCCCATGCTGTCGCATCCCATCCTGTTGCGTCCCATCCCTTCATGTCCCATCCTGTTGCGTCCCATGCTGTCTTCAGGAAGAACACTGGTGATTGGTGGACAGAGAGGAAAGTTTTATACTGCTGGAAACAGGAAATGGAGAGAGATGCTTCCGGTACAGACTGACACACAGTACAGGACAACAGACTCGAACACACTGACACAGCAGAACAGTACAGACTGACACACAGTACAGGACAACAGACTCGAACACACTGACACAGGAGAACAGTACAGACTGACACACATGGTAACAGACCTCATATACAGAACATGGTACAACAGCCAGCAGACTCTACCTGTGACTGTAAGATGTACAGTATATATAGTATAGACCTGTCAGAATGTAATAGATTTTCCTTTTCAGGTTGTTTCATTTGATTTATTATCAGAGGAGACCGAGAGGCTGAAAACTGTTCAGTACCTCACAAGAAAAAAGCAAAAATTAGAGAAAAATAACACATGATTTTTACAGTAGAAATGTTTTTTTCCTATCCCATAAATCATCTCGCGACCCCCCGGGGGGTCCCGACCCCCAGTTTGAGAATCACTGACATAGTTTCCCATATATTCATTTAGCCACCGCAGCAAGAAAACCTCCCACCACTGTTGGAGGAACTGTGAAATAAAACCAATCCATCATGTTTTGTTCTAATTTCCCTAAAACTCATGATCCCAGTGTTTAGAATGACAGCTTTTATCATAATAAAGTCGCCAAATAAGAACAGCTTAGTGCTACAAGTTGCATTAAAACCAACACTAGGACCGAAAAGGAGGATCGATGTGGGACCAAAACCAAAATGAGTCCCAAGCACCACAGTTACACAGAAATGTAGGAAACACTACAGAGACCTGCAGTCTGCTGCCTGCTGCCCAGATCCATGAGTCTGTCTTCACAGTTTGAATCCGCATGGTGATCCACATCAGTCTGATTCACTCGCCCCGACCGATTGGTCGGTGTTAGTTGTCAAAATCTTTGACCAATCACAGCAGCAAAGCAGAGTGATGTCATCTGGAAACGCCTCAGAGCAACAATCATGGCGGCTTCGCTTCCCAGCTTTTAAACAGCTGATTGTTCCTGTTTTAATTCATCGATGCCGTTTCGTTTTTTGAGGACTGATGAAATCTCTAAATCTAGCTGCTATGCAGTTCCTTCGCCGGCTGCCATGTTGGTCGTTGTTGTGGCTCTGTAACGCTCGTCACCATCCAGTCAGGTTCACTACAGTCACCATCCAGTCAGGTTCACTACAGTCACCATCCAGTCAGGTTCACTACAGTCCAGTCTGACTCCTGACTGAATGTTTTGTGTTTCATTCTCTTAAAGCATTTTGATCTAAAGGCTTCTGCTTAAATGCTTGAAATGAGTTTCTTAGACAAATATAAATAGTGAAGTTGATCCTATGTATGAATTTCTTTCCAAAGCCTTTGCCTTTCCATCAAGGCAAAGAATCTAAAATATAAGATAGTTTTGATTTGTTTAACACTTTTTTGGTTGCTGCATAATTCCATTTGTGTTATTTCATAGTTTTGAGTCTTTACTATTATTGTAAAATGTGGAAAAATGTGGTGTGTCCAAACTTTTGACTGCTAGTGTTAGTCGGACAGCATCTGTCTGAGATAACTGCCGGTGGACAGGCTTGGCCTGTGAATCACCATGCTAATTCAGAAAGTGCTAAAGACTGAGATTCATGGAGGACAGACAGTCTGAGATCCAAACAACAGAGTGATAACAAACAGGATAAGTTGACAGTGGAATGAGTTGAGGCAGAGCCACGCCCTTCAGATGACAGGATTTATTTCTGTATAATCACCCTGATGCATGTTGAGTGCGTATAATGCGACATAATGAAAGTAATGTGATGTGTGCTGCACTCAGACTGTCCCTCCGCCGCTCCGCCTGCCAATGTAATCCCACTAAATGTATGAAAATAGAAGCTCAGCTATTGTTGGAGCCATTGTGCTGTCTCAGCATCCATCCTCTGACACCATTTGGAAGAGGTGCACCATGGATAGTCTCTCCCTGGGACAAAATCCATCTCGATCCATCTCCCCTCTGGCATAGCGAGGGGAAGTTTGATTGATTTATCAGGCCCGCGTCTCCCCAGTCTCCCTTTAATGAGACAGTAATAGCCCACGGTCGGCCGGCACTCCAGAGACGAATGTGAAGGAGAAGCAGCAGAGAGCAGAAATGTGGACAGAATATGTAACCCGAGGTACAATCAATCCCACACACACACTGACGGAGAGAGAGAGGCGAGGGAGAGAAAACGAGAGCGATGGCCAGAAAGAGAGGGAATATATGGAATATTAGAAAGACAATATGACAGAGGCAGCGAGCGAGAAAGTGTTATAGGAAGGGACAGATGTAGACAGAAAAGAGAAACAGATAGATCAGAAGTGGAGACGGAAAGCCGCTTCAGAGAGAGAGAGGCAGGTAGAGCGAGCACGCTCACACACAGGCTGCTGATTGCCAGCAGCGGTCACTGCAGCCTTTAATTAAAGTCACTCTCCTGGGCACTTAAGCAACAGCTTGCAATTTCCACAGACAACGGCAGCATGGCGGAGCGCCCGGTGACCTGTAATTGTCTGCGGGGGACGGATGGCAGCCGCGCTGCCAACCTGTGATTTTCATGGGAATTAATGACACGGCGGCGGCCACATCATTTTCCTGACACTCTTAGCCGGGGGCAAAGGTGAGGTGCCGACCTTTGTGTTGATTCCCTGCTGTCTGTCTCCGCTCTGAAACGCAGGATGTTAAGGAGGAGCGGAGCGAGCGGGGAGCAAATAAATAGCCGTGGGAGTTATTACAGGATTACGGGCCGAACGTCTTCACCGCTCGGTGCGTCCACCACAATCACCGTGGAGAATATGAACGGCTTTCTGAAAAACGCCAAAAATAAAGGCTGAGTTGAACAGACACACATGAGAGCTGCTGTGTTTACTTCCAGGGTTTAAAATCCATCCAGCAGCTTCAGCTTGGTCAGTTTGTGTTCTACAGTCAGATTGTTAAGATTTTCATAGCTTTGCATTGAATTATTATAGTAGTTATTGTTCATATATAGTTATCTTTGTCTTGTTCATTTTCTATTCCAGTTGTTGCTAGCTGCAGGCTAACGACTGCTGTCCCTTTTCCCAAACAATTAGCATTTTGCTAGCATATAAAATATAAATGTCATTTATATTTATAATTTATATCCATATAAAATGTAATTGAAGGACTAAAATTCACAAAGGTGATGTTAGTTGATGTATTTTATTTCAAGGAACAAATGTAGTTTAGTTAGTCAGCCTTTACTTTGCCATTTTTTGATGCCATTCATATTTCCCAAAGGATTTCTGTCTACACACCACATGGTGAATATGCTAATTTCTCAGCCTGCAGATTTGCGTCAGACTTTCCATAAATGGGCCAAAGAGCAGCTGGAGCTGCTGGGGAAGCCGGCGGTGTTCAGTAGTTTGTTCTGGAGCTGCTGGGGAAGCCGGCGGTGTTCAGTAGTTTGTTCCGGAGCTGCTGGGGAAGCTGGTGGTGTTCAGTAGTTTGTTCTGGAGCTGCTGGGGAAGCTGGTGGTGTTCAGTAGTTTGTTCCGGAGCTGTTTGGGAAGCCGGCGGTGTTCAGTAGTTTGTTCCGGAGCTGTTTGGGAAGCCGGCGGTGTTCAGTAGTTTGTTCTGGAGCTGCTGGGGAAGCCGGCGGTGTTCAGTAGTTTGTTCTGGAGCTGCTGGGGAAGCCGGTGGTGTTCAGTAGTTTGTTCTGGAGCTGCTGGGGAAGCCGGTGGTGTTCAGTAGTTTGTTCCGGAGCTGCTGGGGAAGCCGGTGGTGTTCAGTAGTTTGTTCCGGAGCTGCTGGGGAAGCCGGTGGTGTTCAGTAGTTTGTTCCGGAGCTGCTGGGGAAGCCGGTGGTGTTCAGTAGTTTGTTCCGGAGCTGCTGGGGAAGCCGGTGGTGTTCAGTAGTTTGTTCTGGAGCTGCTGGGGAAGCCGGTGGTGTTCAGTAGTTTGTTCCGGAGCTGTTGCATCATGTTGAGCAGCAGCTGACAGAGGAGCGTCCGGCTGGCTCTGCACCAGGGAGCTCATTAGTCCAACCGGACCGGACCGGACCGGACCGGACCGGACCGCCGCTCCGCTCCACTCCAGGCGGACTAAGTGTCGCCCCCCCTCCACCCCTCTATCCCCCCTCACCTTGACCCCCCGGCGAGGCCTCAGCGGGGGGGGTCAGGGTGAGGGGGGCAGTGGGGGGGCGGCGGGGGGGCAGCGGGGGGTGACACTGGGTGGAGAGGAGCGGCAGGAAGTCGCTGCCTCGCCGCCGGCTGCTCTTTACACTTCAGAGTTTAAAAATTGTTTGTCGAGAAAAGTATCAGGAGAGAAAACGTTTCACTTTTAAACTGCCTCTTGATAATCCAACACACACACACACACACACACACACACACACACACACACACACACTCACACACACACACACACACACATACACACCTACACACACACACACCCACACACACACACACATACACAGAGTGAGTTTTTTTTAAATGTTAATGTTTTTTATTGATTTTTCACATACATCATATACATATGGACAAAAACAAAATTATAAAACAGAGCTATAATTCTCACATCTTACTTATTTAGCAGGTAAAAAATACACATACAAAATAAATGGATAAATAAATATATAAAAGTTAAAGTAAAATGATGCAGCGATACAAAACACTTTGGAGTTTATCTGATCTGGGATCTGGGATAAATCATTTAGGTTCAAGTAGGATCTTGTCTATCTGATGAGTGTCGGTCTTTATATTTTATTATATATGTTCCTGTCTGTCAGCTCATATTGAGACATGACAGCTGGGACGGACGGTGTTATGCTGATATTAACCAGGAAACTATAAATATTAATATTAACACATGATCCTCTTTACTGTTCCTGCTGCTCTGTTTCCATGGTAATATGCAGCATATTTTATCCATTCATATACAGACGTATCTGTGTTCAGGATATGAAGATGCAAATTAACAAATTAATCAGAATATATGAAAATGTTAAATATATGTTTAATGTTAAATACAACATAAACAGAAAACTTCCACTTTTGCATATTTTCACGTCACATTTTCTGTACGTGCCATTTTAAGCAGTTTTTCTACATTTTGTGTGTGTGTGTGTGTGTGTGTGTGTCTTTAGCGTTTTTATTCTTTGTTTTTCCTGAGCCCATGCCAAAAACAATTTTCTGTCGTATGATGGATAATAAAGTTTCCTGAATCTGAATCAATGCTGTTGAATAAAAATATATAATATAATTGCAGTTTCAGGTCTGTAGTATTTTTGAACAGTTGAGTACATTTTTTTTTTTTTTTCAATATGTTTATTATATTCAAGGACACTTCCAATCAAAGTTACAATCTGGAGCTTTAAATCAATATTAATTTATATTGATAAACTAATATTATAATAAACTAAACTCTCCACTGAACACATCGACAGGGAGGGAACAAATCAAAACAAACAGAAAAGAGGAGAAAATAAATATACAAACAAACAAAAAGGAGGAAAAAACAACAATCAAAACTACAAATTCCTCATATCTTGGCTTGGAAATTGTCCATTATTTAAAAAAAAATAAAACAAGAGGAAGAAACAGGATTAAGTGTGTTATTGGCTGTTATAGGTAATACATTTTCCCCACACTGTCAGATGTTGTCGGTTTCTTCTTCAGACATAA
>NC_136012.1:29250652-29258152 GCF_048128805.1 Centroberyx gerrardi
ATTACTAGTTTTTTCTAGTATTGACTCCACAGAAGAATCTCTCTGCAGGTCTGTGGAAGTTAACTGACACAGATCTGTCCACTTGTTTAGGCTTCTCTTTGTTAAAGTGACAATGAAATGAAAAATGACGTTTTCACCTTGTTCACTAATTCTCCACATCATAACATACACCTTAACGTTAACCATAAATTCCAAAATATTATAAAACAATATTAATTATCATTTAGATCCAAATGTAAATAGATTTAGCCACCAGGTTAATTTTCATCTGTTGATTGATGTCAGTTAAAATCCATATCAGTTTAATTTTACTTTCTTGTATTTTTACAGCAAAACCCCGTTACTTTTACTCCTGGAAAACTGTCTTTTTATTTTCAGTTGTGACTTCACGGTGAACCGGTAGGCGATGTAAAGCTTCCAACCAATAACACAATCACAGTTTTTTTTCAAATAAAATTCAGAGTGACAGAGAGTCACCAGCTTCCTGGTTCAGTCTTGTTATTTTGCAGGTTTTGAGTTGTGAGTTTCTGTCCGGCTTCCTGTTCTGCTGCCAAGCGGCCGGCCGCTGTGTGAAGGTCTGCTGTCGGTGGTTTTGGTCGTTGACTCCTGGTTTCAGAGCGAGGCGGCGCTCTGTGCAGCCGAAGGAAAGCGAAGGTCTCGACCGCCCGCTCTGATCGATAACTGATCACCTCCGTATGAAGAACCACACCGAGCGGATCTGGATAAATAAACAACAGGCTCGATCAATATCGCCCTGATCGATAAAGGTAGAAGTGCAACACATTACGGATTCCCGGTGTTCCTTAACTTTGCAATTAGCTGCGGCCGGGTGGCCCCGCCCCCCGCTGCGGCCTGCCAGTCACGGCGCCCCCCCGCCGGGCGGCAGCAGCGTGAGGCTTGTTGTGTCCGGCGTCGCCCGGCTGGTGACGAGCGCTCCGCCCGTTACCGGGCTCCCGCCTCGTTAGTGTCCTCATTAACGAGCAGCAGGGCCGCTAATTAAACAGCTCGGTAGCCGGTAAGTGGCTTCGCTTCGTTTTCCCCGGGGCAGCACCTACACCCCCCCCCCCCCCACCACCCACCCACCCACACCATATCCCACAATGCCCCTCTCACTTCCTGACTGTCCTCTCGGCCTGGGAGCGACAGGTCGTCTCACCTGCTGTTTCTCTCTGTTCAGCCTTCCAGCAGCAGAGCAGTTTGTTGCTGACTCATCGCAGTCGAGTGTTTTCTGGAAGCTTCCGCCTGCAGCTGCGAACACGACATCTTCCTCTTCATCATCATCATCGCTAACACAAACTTCAGCTGAGCCAGCGACCTGCTTTACCCACATTCACCCAGATTCACCCACATCTACCTGCTGCAGACACTGATGACACACACACACACACACACACACACACACACACATCGACATGCTGCCAGAAACATCATGTTATGGGATCAGTGGAGGTTTACCACACACACACACACACACTGCCAAAACATCGTTATGGGATCAGTGGAGGTTTACCACACACACACACACACACACACACACATACACACACACACACACACACACACACACTTCACATCCACACAGTTCCACATATAAGTGTTCGGGGGTGCGGTGCCTTGCTCAGCGGCTCCTTGTCGCTGAGGCAGCAGAGTGTTTTGGGTTTTGAACCGGCAGCCTGTCCGGCCCTCCTACGCAGCAGTGTGTGTGTGTGTGTGTGTGTGTGTGTGTGTGTGTGTGTGCGGCGGAGCTGGGTCACCTCCAGGAGAGCCGATGCTGCTGTTTCTGCTCCTCATCCGTCTTGCGGCCTCGGCGACGGCGGCGATGCGTCTCCCGTGTCGAACAGGTGAACACAGTCGTGCATTACAAGCGGCGAGCCGGCGACCCGAGGGACGCGCAACACGCGCCGCCGGACCAGCTGCTGCCCAGGAAACAAACACAGAGCATGACAGAAAAATCTCCTGAACAAGGACAAAGTAAAAGCACAGTTATTTTCATATAATGTATACATGCTGTTCGTATGTAGTGCTGTAAGGCGTAAAATTAAATGTCACGACAAAACCGCACCGCCGGCTCGTTAGCCGCCGTCCGGAGCGGAGTTAAGGTGAAAACAGAATGAATCGACTTTGTCAGAGAGGAGGAAGTTGTGATTTCTGGGTTACAGGACGCAGCGAGCTTCAGAGGATTCTGTTCTCCGAACTGCAGCCGTCAGCATTGGCCTGAATTCCAACAATATCACCCTCAAGGATGTAATACCAGCTGCCGCAGAGAGAGCTCTGCCTTGTATGATATTGCACAGAGAAGTCGGCGGGCTCAGCCCCGACAAGCACCTGTATTCGATTTCTCATCTTGACTGTGCGGAGCGGTGAGCCTTGTTCTCCTGGCACTAATCCTCGCTAGAAAACAGCTTTCAGAGGATTAGCATCAAGGGGCGAGCCGCGCTGTCAGCCTCCTCCTCCGCCTCCGCCTCCCAAACTCCTCTGTAGATGGAAGTTAGCCACACAGCTTGACTCGCTCACATGCACACGCTGGAAAATCTCTGACCTTCCCCTCCTGCAACCCCCCCCCCCCCCCCGCCCCCCCGCTCCCCCAGCGGCTCCATTAAACCTCACACTCCCCATCGAGATCCAGTCAAACTCCCCTCAGGTTCTTCCCCTTCACGCTGCGCCTGGATAACTTAGCCGTGTAATTCCATGTTATCTGGAGGAATTGGGGACAGTCGGCCCGCGCGCTGAACTGGACTTGACCTATTGTAGTAAGCTACTGTATCCTCTGTAAACCGGAGCGGCGCTGAGCCGGGAACAGAGGCGAACACCTCCAGCCGCTGCGGTTACAAAGTCTTAATTCGTGCTGCAGGTGATGCAGGATCAGACCGAACGCTGAGCTGTCAGCGCTCAAACCGACTGAATCGCTCCGCAGCTCAAGGCCTGTTGCGGATGCTGAAAGAGCAAAATAATGGAAAAGAAGCTTGTTTTTTAAGCGCAGCACCAATTTTGTTTCTCTAAACAAAGAAAGGATTATTCTGCATAGAGATGAGCAGAAGCTGCTGGAGGCCACGGCTCCTGCAGCGAACATCGCGCCAGCAACTTTTAGAGATGGCAAATTTAACTTTCTCTTTCAATTTCTGTGTTTTTTTTTTTTCTCCGAACCTCTGCAAATATTTCATTCTAATCATTGGCTTTGATTCCATTTCTCTCTCCAAAAAACAGCGGGCCGTGCGGTAAGAGCACTGACAGATGAAAGCCGGAGCGTCCGGGCCGGGATCAAAATGATGCTTTTCCCTCCGCTTCCAAATTCCTGCTGGTTGTGACAGTGTTGTAAATACCCGAGATAAAAGACGCTCTGCCTGCTTGTAGTTAACATTCCCATTAGACGACCGACAATGGCTGCTTTTTGTACGCTCTCATGTACGGATGCAAATAAAATTCCTTCGCCTCTGGTTCCCTGCTAACACTATTCAGTCGGCCCAAATTGGGGAGAAAAAAAAAAAAGAAGAGCAAGAAAATAGAAAAACAGCTCGGTGATCTGACAAATAGAAGCATGTGATGTTTTGGGAGGTGAGAACTGAAGGAAGGATTTGGTTTAGAGGAGGAGGAGAGGAAGAGAGACTGTCTGTTCAGAGGAAAAGCTGAATTTAAGGAACGGCAGGAGGTCTATTAGAGAGTCAACAGCCTGATCTGAATTTTTTAATGGGAGTAAATGAAACTCACTGTTTAACTGATGAAACATCGGCCACAACTGCTAAGGTTCAGTAGATGTTTAATAATGAGAGGATGAGAGAGGGGAGGAGAGGTTTCTGATAGGAGATACAGATTCTTTTTAAAGGTTTTAGTCCAGAGAGAAGCAGAGTTTGGTTCCAAAATCATCTGGAAAACAAGTGACAGCACAATATTTAAACAGGTTATCATATGATGCTTTTCAAAGGATATTAGATCACTTAGATCCTTGGTTGTCAACATGTTTACAAATGGGTTCCTCTACATTTTAGGGATATCAGCCGCACGAGTTCTTACCAGGACAAAAAGATCAGACCATAACTCACCTTCACTGGCTGCCTGTTGTTCTCAGAATACAATTCAAAATCCTCCTGTTGGTTTACAAAGCACTTGCTGGTCCGTCTCCACAGCACATCTCAGACATGCTGTCAGTTTGTAACCCCGGCAGATCTCTCCGGTCACAAGGTGGAAATCTCCTCCATGTGCCCAGAGCACTTTCAAAGTCTGGTGAGATGGCTTTCAGTATTTATTCACCTAAAGACAGGAAGGAACAGTTTGCCTGCTGATCTTAGACTCCAACACTGTTCTCTAAAACCAAACTAAAGACCTTCCTTTTCACTCCAGCATTTTCTTAAATGAACACACTGTATTTGTACATTATGTTTGTTTGTATGTGTGTATGTAGGCTATATGTAAGATGTAGGATGTTTCTGTTTATTTGCACATTTCTGCTGTTTTATTCTGTTTTTATGTAAAGCACTTTGAACTGCTTTTGTATGAGATGGTGCTATACAAATAAATTTGAATTGAATTGAATTGAATATTATTAAAGGTCCATATTCTCCAGTTTCCAGTATTTTATTTTCTGTCTCTCAATCCATTTCTCCACGTTCATTTTCCAGCATCTCTCTGAGCCTTACCAAGAACAGGCCGTTTCTGTCTCCGTGTCTTTAAGGCTCATTAATATTAACGACCCTCCGTTCCGATCGGCTGACCGTTTCGAGAGCGAAACGTGAGACGCCGCGGCCCGGCGGCTACAGGTAGGGAAAACTCTCCGGTAATAAACGATGACGACCGCTCGACCGCTTTGAAAAAAACACTTTGTTAGTCTATTATTTCTTACAGAAATGATAATGAGCGAACCTTTGTGACGCCGCAAAGTTACGGAAGTCCAAACGGCTCGTTTAGAGGCTCGCTTTTCTAATATGGATTGTGTGGATTTAGTTTTGATACTTTCACCATGTTTAGATACACATCCAACTCCTTTATCATCACAGAGGAGAGGGAGTCCTGTTTACATGATGTGGAGCTTTAACGAAGAATTTCAGGTAATGATTTTCACCCAAATAGTTGTCTAACTGTGTCCAGGTTCTTCAGTCTCTATAAATAGACTGAACTGGGTTTTAAAAACAATATTCCATTATTTTGGGTTAGATCTCATCCCAAACTACCAGCTGCTGTATTTTGTGGAGTCAGTGACTCTCAAAGTTCCTGCAACATCAAGTGTGCTGAATAAAGTCTGCAGTTAGCAGGTCAGCGGCCTGATACACACACACACACACACACACACACACACACACACTCACCAAACCCAAACACCTCAGCTGCAGTGAGGCAGAAGCTGTGATGTTTTGGGATTAGAACAGATTTCATCTTTTAACTGGGATTGACAGCAGAGTCTTGTGGCTCTTTTGTTCCAACTCTGATTCTCTGACAAAATGTTTTCCTCATGAAAACTTCACAGAGGAAAAAACATTTCCTCTAAACTTTCAGTTTAGTTTCTGCATTATTAACACATAAACAGAACTCTGTCCCTCAGCATCTTCCCTCCTCAGCTCTCTGCAGCTGTCAGGATCTTCCAGCAGAAGTTAATCATTTCTTCATCTCGTCACCAGCTGGTTTCACATGTTCCTGACTGGAGCTGAATGGGACGTGAGATCTGCTGTTCACATTCTACACACTTTAATGATTTGATCTGATTATCTGAACACCACATGACCAACCGGCTCTCTGTCTGCTCAGTCTCCATCAGAGCTGCTCTTCAACACCGGACCAGGGTCTGGAAACATTAGTTCTGTCTAATGAGCTCTCCAGAGCCTCCATGTTGTTTGATTGGTCCAATAATGGAGGGTTTGCCTCTTCTTCTGCCAACTTTGCTCGAGTCCCAAGTCAGTCTCAAGTCTTGAGGCACAAGTCTCAAGACTAAATGTAGATTACCAAGTCAAGTCCATGTCATTAATGTCAAGTCTCAAGTCTAAATGTAGAACAGCAAGTCAAGTCAGAACAAATCAAGAGTCCAGTATCAATTTAATATCTTAAAGAAAACTAAATATCTAGGACTTTTCAATGCAATATGGTTTTAATAGGATAAAAACTTGGTAAGAGCATCATGAGTTTGATTTCTATAATCAGTTTCAACTTCAATAAATTCAATCATTCCATACAAATTCAGAAAACAGAATTTAAATTCAGTCGTCCGCTGGAACAAATCTCATCACTTTCAATCTAAGTCATTTACACAAACACAAGATCTCAAGTCAAGACTTTAGAAACCTTTTCAAGTCATCAAAGTACAAGTCAGAGTCAAGTCCCAAGTCACCAGAACCCAAGTCAAGTCCAGTCTCAAGTCTTCTCTTCATGCATCAATGCATGCTTCATGCAGAAATGAAAACTGTGATTAAAACTGCCGAGTCCAAGTCATGTGACTCGAGTCTCCTCCTCTGGTGTTAATGTGAATTTGTTTGTTTGTTATCTGTCATTTAGTGAGAAACGAGGTGAAAACCAACTGCAGAACAACATGCAGCAGCAGATTCTCACAGCGGTCTCAGCCCACACACACACACACACACACACACACACACACACACACACTGCAGTTACAAATCATGTAAACAGTATTAATGACTGCAAACCTTCTGCTGCTCTCTCCTAATGGTCGGGTCGTCCCACACAGCGCTCGGCCTCTGACCCCGGCCCCGGGGTGAGGCAGAGCTTCCTGTGTTCATTAGTCTGTTAGCTCGCCTCCTGTTGCCTTCCCAGCAGCCTTCAGTGTTTCGGACTCGAGGTCCGGCGGGTGGGGGGCGGGGGCGCTGTGTGTGTGTGTAGGGGGGGGGAGCGGGCCGGCCTCCATGTTGGATCGCTCACATGTGGCGCCCGGCCGCTGGGAGCCGAGCGGAACTGCAGCAGCAGCAGAGCGGGCGAGGTCGCCATCAGCAAGTTTACATTCTGCTTACACCAGATCACAGGCCTAATCACACACACACACACACACACACACACACACACACACACACACTGATGAACTCTGAACGGTTTTAGCTTTCCATACTCTCCTTTTCTCTCCTACAGTGTTATCTATCTATCTATCTATCTATCTATCTATCTATCTACATTATAGAATATATATTAGAATATTGATCTGTGATTGATTTTGTGCATAAATAATAGTTTTTGGTGTGTTCTTTGGAAACATTTATGACGACCAGCTGCTGTTCCAGGTTTGTTTTTCTCACTGGGAGTATTACAGTTTTAAAAATCATTCTTTAATAATCGGTATCACCTTATTATTTTACACATGGCCTTGTTTTATGTTCCGATTCCCCAGTGTTCAGTTAATGATATGCGCTGTTTATTAAAAGCGCGGTGAATGATGCTTATCCAGTATTAACCCTGCAGTGAATCTGTTGTGTTGCAGTTTCTCCAGCTGACGAAACAGAAGCGGCGGCCTTCAGAGGAACCAATCAGGCGATCGAGGTCGGCCGGACGTCACACCGGCTTCAGAGCCGCCGC
>NC_136012.1:29260652-29315652 GCF_048128805.1 Centroberyx gerrardi
TGTGTATATGCGTATCTGTGTATTTGCATGTGTATATGTGTGTATTTGTATATGTGGTATATGTGTATATACAGTATATACAGTATATACAGTATATATATATGTGTATGTGACTCCAGCAGCTGGTTCCAGGTCAGTGTTTTGCTCCTAGCTGTGGATGCTGTGTGGTTTCAGGTTAGATAAGCAGCAGTTAAACAGTAATTACAGTCTGATCTGTGGTTCGTCACACTGATAATTACACTGCAACATTTAATTATCTGTTGGTATATTTGTATGGATACATATTCACCAGACCAGCCCAGGCTCTGGCTGGTGAAGCTGCTCCTGACTCTGCTTCACCAACACCATTAGCTGCTGTTCAGTGTGTTTGAGGCCGTGTTGAGGCAGCGGTGGCTTCTTCTTCTTCTGCTGTCTGTTGTCTGCAGTGACTCATCTGCAGCTTTAACAGGCAGATTTCTGCGGACAGCTCGGCGCGTCGAGGCTGCCGCCGCCTCTCCTGTCACCGAGCCGTTTGTCGGGAGTAAACCGGCTGGATGTCGGACTCTCAGACGCTGCCGCGGCTTCCTGGGTGAGATGAAGGTGGGCGGACTGTCGCCGCACGCCGCTGCAGCCTCTGCTTCGTCTCTTCATTCACTTTGCTGCTTTTATTTCCCTGCCACGAGGAGAGCAGCTACAGTCTGGCATCAAGACTGAAACAACACCGGAGGAGAGAAAGTGAGAGAGCGAGAGAGACGGTGACTCAGTGTGAAAGTGTTTGTGAGAGAGAGAACTTCTGAGGAGAACAATTTAAACTTGTGAAGAGAGGCTTTTTGTTTTCTGCGAGGACGAGTGTTTGCATACAAAATCTCTTCCCTCCGCACGCAGGCGGCTAACAAAGGCTAAGGCGTTCAGCTCAGATCAGCGGAGACGGCCCACGCAACATTTAGCCTCCAAATATTTCTCCTCCGGTCGGCCCGATGCGGCGGTCTCCCTCCTCTTCATCGCTCCAACGGCGGTATTTTCACAGAGTTTCAGAAGCAGAAAGGCAGTTTGGGTTAGAGAGGAACACTTACAGGGAAGACACTTCGCCTCCAACTCCGCTTTCATCATCGACCAAAGAGCCGGAGAGAGCGAGGATTAGATCCACCGCCGAGAATTTCATCTTCCCCACCTTTCTTCTATTTTTCTGCTTTTACTTTTTCCCGCAGTTGTGCAGTGATCACAGTCCTGATCAGTTTCAAACGCTGACGGAGTAATGGCTGCTTTCAGTGTCAGTTTAAATCACAAGCCCCATTTCCTCTGGGTGATGAAACTGTCTTTCATGCTGCACTGAAGGAGGAAAACCTGTTTCAGTCCTCAGGTTTCAGACGCACGCTGTTCAACGCATTTTAGCTCGACTTAAAGCGCCGCGCCGCCGCCGACTGTGAAGCGCTGAGCGGCTTGGTGGAATTCAATCAAAGTATTCCGGTTCTGTTCAAAGTATTCAAAGTATTCAAGCGCTATCTGCAGTATTCTGGTACTATTCATAGTATCGTAGTACTATTCACAGTATTCTGCAGCTTATCAGCGGCCGGCAGGTAGACTGGTGCTGCACTGCTGGATGTGACAGAGCTCCTGAACCATGGGAGCTCATTAGTGCACGTTTTGACTGTGTGTGTGTGTGGTGTGTGTGGTGTGTGTGTGTGTGTGTGTGTGTATGTGTGGTGTGTGTGTGTGTGTGTGGGCGGACCCGGTTAACTATCAGGTTTTGGGCAGGCTGCTGTTGTACAACATATGTGTCCTCCTCTAACAGAGAGCAGGACAGAAAGCTGGTTCATCGCCCACATGCTGCTCAGCGTTCAGCAGGATCGCTGCCGGCTAATCAGGTGCAGAAGGAGAAGAAGAAGAGGAAGAGAAGAAGAAGAAGAGAAAATCTGCCCTGGGAAAACAATTCAGCCATCATCCAACCATTACAGCAACGACCACAGTCCTAATTTGTCTCTCCGGCGCTGGAGGAGAGTCTCGCACCGGGAGCGAGCGTGTCTTCCTCTAATACTCTCTCGTGTCTCGCACACAAACAAATGAGGACAGCAAATCTTCGCTGCCAAGTAGATTTAGTTTTATCTGCGGTCTCACCTCGCTCCCCGGCCGCTCATAAGATTAGAGGAAGCAAGCCGCAATATTGGATCTGTTTTGTCAGCGCTGACGACCTCGCTGTCCCGCTGCCTCTTCCTCACAATAAATCTGGAATGGTTTTTTCTCTCGGCACAAAACTGTAATCCTCCTCCACCCCCCTCCTCCACCCCCCCCCCCCCCATGAGAGGGAAAACTAATAAACTGCAGTGGGAAGTAAGGATAATGGCTGGCTCCAACACTTACAAAAAAGATCCTTCCTCATCTAATTCCCTTTGGAGTTTTTCTGTCTTTCGTCATCAGCCAGGTGATCAGAGCCGCATCACGCACGTCCTGTTTGTCAGGGTCGGGGCGGGGCGGGGCAGGTGGGGTGCGCGGGGGTCGGGGCGGGGCGACTGGGGGGCGGGTCCCCTGCCTGGAAATGAAGCTGTTTCCCAGGTCATAATCTGTTTATATTTCTGTCGTCCCGTTTTGTCCGTCAGATCGATCCAAAGCAGCTTTTCTGGAGTCTTATCAGCCGCTGCCGTGGAAGCCAGAGGGGAGACCCAATCTAATTCTGCGCTCCAGCAATATTCCACAAAGCAATAACCACATTCTGGCCCGGCTCCGATCATATCACATCCAAAGGAAAAGAGCAATATTTTCCCATCATTCTTCTCTTTCTTTCCTCCAATCCTCCTTTAATGTTGCCCTTTTTTCCCAAGGCTTCCCTCTCATATTGGAGGGAATGAAAGGCCGCTGTAAAGTGCTAATGCTCGGCTCGCCACGGGGCCGGTGGCTCATCGAGAAGCGTCCTATTGGGAGAATAGTTCCTCCACACCATCTGTCATATAATTTGATTAATTAGCCGTTGGTACCATTTTTTTACGAGTGTGTTCTGTGTGTTGCGGCTCTTGGAGCGGAGCAGGCAGTGCGTATTGTGTTGTGAATCCCTGCAGGAGGACGTTTCCCTCGGAGCCTGAACTCATCACAGCTCTCCTCCTGTCGTCGGGTCTTTCAGAATATTCCCGACAACTTGTTCGTCGTTCAGGTGCGGCATCAAGCGAGTCGCGAGCTCCATTTTGTGTCCAAATGATAATTTCAGTTGATTGCAACACTCTTTGTTATTAATGTGTTTTATTTTGGCGGACGAACACTCATCCCACCTCCCAACCCACAGGAGAGGTTGGCGCTCCCGGTGCCAGTGGCTGTGAAAAACAGCACATTTTTCATTAACAGGATTACCATCCAACAATATAAATACAGACGAGTGTGTTGTGTGGCCCAGGCTGCCAGTGAATTTAATCACTAACCATTCCTTTTTTTCGCCGCCAAGACGTGAAAGCCAATCAGCCTACTCCAATATGTGCAGATCTCCATGCCAAAACTGATTGGAGTCTCAACAAGCGAAGGCAGCATTGTGGAAGCTTCTTGGGGGAAGGAAGCCTGCAGGGTGAGGGCGTTCGTTTTGTTCCTTTAACATCTTTAACATCTCTTCTAAAGGCTTTAACAGCAGTTCCTCTCTCTGTGAAAGGATTGCGGAGAGGTGGGAAGCAGCTGGAAACAAAAGTCCCAGTTTACCAAGCAAACACTTTGCCCCGAATGAACCTGTGCACAACATCAATCCCATCAGTCTGAACTTGATCCTCCTGCTAACATGAACTTTGAGTGTGAGCGTGTTCATGCTGCACAGGACTGATTGAAAAGGGAATCTTTTCTGTTCTGGAGACACAGAACGACAAAATCAGTCCAAATACATTACAGACCTGCTGCTTCAGTCTCTGGAAATGTCATTACAGAGCAGAGGTAATAAAGCTATAACGGCTTGGGTTGCTCAGTATTTTCTTCCTCCAACACAAAGCTCTCATGATTTTCTTCTGATGAGTTTGTTTTGCTCTGCGGAGAATAAAATGTTGTAACTCTGACAAATGAGAAGTGCAGCAGCGGTGCCAGATGTTACAAGAAAAACATGCAAACTAAACAGCAGCAGCAGCAGGAACAGGAGCCTCGCACTCCAAAAGCCCAAAACAATCTACTTATTAGTTTGTTTGATTGACGGATTCATTTCCTACAACCTGTGCACAGATCCGCCTGCAACATCCCATTTATTTAACCGCAGCGTTTCATGCGTTGGATGACTCAGATGTGGATGTGCCATCGTCTCGTCCGTCACGTGTCGGCGGCGCTTTAGCCGGACCGCCTCGCCTTTTCGCTCCGACTCTCTTTGGTCTTCGCTACTTTAATCTTCTGGTTTCCGCCGCTTTAATCAGCTTCATTATGTTTCTGCTGTGCATCAAGGAGAGCTTTCTGCATCCATTATCAAAGCAGCAGTCCCTTCTCTCTCTCTCTCTCTCTATCATTTTAAAATGGTAGTTTTGTATTTGGCTCCGGATCTGACGATGTGTTCCTGGTGTTATGTGCAGTCTGTCTATATGTAGAATGATGTACAGTCTGTCTGTTCATAGTATTCTGTTGCATCACCACACGGCCTTCTGGGTAGGAAAACAACAGGTGATTTTAATAAATTAACAGGTGATTAGAATCACATGACAGCCACAGCCAATGAGCTGTGTGTATGGTAAAGAACCATGTTGGTAGGAAATGCATGTGACATCATGGGAATAGTATGAATATGACTGGAGACTGTGAATGTATTGAGTCTATATGACTGAATTTATAGAGTCTATATGCAGACTGATGTGTATAGAGTCTATATGACTGATAGAGTCTATAGACTGACATGTATAGAGTCTATATGACTGATAGAGTCTATAGACTGATGTGTATAGAGTCTATATGCAGACTGATATGAACAGTATAGTCAGTATATGCACTGTGCTTCCATGTTAACTGTCAGTGTGTTTCTGCACCTAATTCCTGGACATTTACTGTCCTCGGTGATTAAAGCAGTTGAATCTGATTAAGTGGAAGCGAACGGAGGATGAATGCTGAATAAGGCGACGGTTCCCACGGGAGAACTCCTGCTCCGGTTGGCTGGAGAAACACTATGAGATTCCAGACCGGTGTGAAATGTGGAAGAGGAATGACTGATGAGTTTTATAAGTGTGATATCCTACAACAGTGAATAATTCCTCTAAGCTTCCAGGCTTTTTGTTAGATGGACGACAGTCCGGCGCCTTTGAAATCCTCTTTCTCTGAGTTGCATCAGCAAGATGTGAAGCAGATAAATGAATAATTTTGTTAGAATTGTCAAATATTGTCACTCCCTTCATCTGATGCACGTGGACCGGTGTGTGTGTGTGTGTGTGTGTGTGTGTGTTTACCTGCCTCTGTGTTGAACTTGATAATTCTAGTCAGCTTGGTTTGAAGCAGGTGATTCATGTAGGAACGCTCTTTAAGTGAATCTCAATGACAGTCAGCTTTACAAACAGCCAAATAAAATCACATTTCCAAGTTTAGATCTCCGTGTTTAGAGACATGTTGGCCTGCTATATTTATCAGATTAACATCCGATTATTATTTTCACCTACAGCTCAGCTCATCCAGCTTCCACGTTCCCATTAACACAGTTTGTTTCTAACGGCGATCCAGTGTTAGAAACAAACTGCCTTTATTTAAAGGTCCACATGATGTAAACAGGACTCCCTCTCCTCTGTGATGATAAAGGAGTTGGATGTCTATCTAAACATGGTGAAAGTATCAAAACTAAATCCACACAATCCATATTAGAAAAGCGAGCCTCTAAACGAGCCGTTTGGACTTCCGTAACTTTGCGGCGTCACAAAGGTTCGCTCATTATCATTTCTGTAAGAAATAATAGACTAACAAAGTGTTTTTTTCAAAGCGGTCGAGCGGTCGTCGTCGTTTATTACGGGAGAGTTTTCCCTACCTGTAGCCGCCGGGCCGCGGCGTCTCACGTTTCGCTCTCGAAACGGTTAGCCGATCGGAACGGAGGGTCGTGAATATTAATGAGCCTTAAAGACACGGAGACAGAAACAGCCTACATCACGTATTGAATCGTATCATCAGATAAACAGATTATCTCATCAGTACTTCCTTCTCTTTAGGACTTTAAAAACCTTCATCCATCCACTTCACAGTAAAATGTGTCATTACTTCTAGTTCTAACAGATCATCATGTATTGTAGTTGTGTGTATTTTATGTTGTTAGTGTTGATGCTGCTGTCTTGCCAGGTTTCTCTTGTAAAGGAGAATTTGTATCTCAAGAGACTTCCTGGGTAATTAATTCTAGATGATTAGTAGCACTATAAGTAGTAGTAGTAATAGTAGTAGTATTACTGTATGTCAGCTGGCTGTTTCTTTACACTGGAGAGAAACAGAAAGCCTGTTCTTAAACTACATGCAAAACTGCAAATACTAAAGTGTAAATGTGTAAATGTAAACAATTATTTGGTTACCTGTTAGAATGTAAAACTTGGGCTTCGTGTGTACCATTCAGTCTGAGCTGCATGTCTTCCTCTCTGTCTCCTGTCTCTCTCTACTGTGTTTAGTTTATCGTACATATTAAGTAGAAAAAGAAGAAAAAACAACATTATGTAACATAAACATAACAAAAAAAAACCCAAAACAACATTATGTAACATAACAGTGAAGGGAGACGGAATATAATACATAGAGATTAGGAGCTGAAAATAACAACTATAAAAAAACAAACCAGAAAAGATGCAGGAGGAGCCAAAAACCCACAGGGGCTCGTCGAGTGACGTCCTGCTGAGAGGCAACCACATGAAGACCCAGTCAAAATAATAAAGTGCAGATCAATACAATCAAAAGTTACTGAAACACCATTTACAAAACAAAAAACATAGGTGCAACTTCAGTGGGATGTAAATACTGAACCGACTGTCCCAGCAGACGGTAAACCTGCTTAGGAAGCTGAACTCTGTGAGTCCTTTTATCAATCTTTTACTGAAAGCCTTTTAACATTCTCTTTTATCTGCTGGTTCAGTTGCTTGTCACTTAAGGACAGAAACAGTCTGAATAATATTGTGAAAATCTGCTCCTAGATGATTGGATCTAAGCAGAGAGACTCGGGCTCTTTCTGAGGAAACAGAGACTGAGTCTGTCGAGCGTCCTGACGTCTGAGTCTCAGTGTTGCTGTCGAGGCGTCGATGTGTTTACCTGTCTGTAGAAACCAAGTCCAAGTCCTTTATCCCCTCTGCTGTCCGGCTGCTCGCTGCCTTACAGCAAAGATGCTCTATACACACAAGATGACGCATTACAAGCTGCGGCAATGGTATGAAACATACACTTCCTGTCTCCTAAGTGGGCGTGGTCGCCTCTCCCCCTCATCCCCCCGCCTCGTTTGGAAGTGTTGTGAACGTCGTGTGGAGAAAGAAACACAAGTTTTATTTCAGTTTTAACTTTTAATTCATGGTTTCACATATAAGTCCCTTTAGATTTCTGTTTATCCAGTTGGAAAGCGACGTCGGCAGCGCTGCAGTGAAACCGGACCGACGGGATGTGTGATGATGTTGCCAGATCTCACGAGAGTGTGTTGCTGAGACAGAGACGGGTCTCCAACAAAGTTCATTTTCTCCTGATTTGTCTGTCTGAAAAATGCCATTTTAGTGTCAGAGTGTTCGGAAGATATGTGGCTTGTGAAAAATGGGTCCAATATTTACTTCGGTGACTATGAGGCGAAAGAATCGGTGATAATCTGTGCTCACGTTCACTTCTCCCATTGGAGTGAACAGACTCAGGACCTGCCGCTGGTCTCCTAAAGGGGCGGGGCAGTGGAGAAACCCATGTGACACAGATACAGGAAATGACTCGCAGTTGCGCCGTCTCGTTTCTAAACCGTCTCTGCTTATAGCACTTTTTTTTTTGTGTGCATTACATCTAGTTATTTATTGTTATTTATTAACAGAGCTAGGAGGTCACACATAGCTGCCCCCCCCCTTTTTATTCAATGTATGTACGTGTTTTGTGAGTGAACTGTCATATGCAATTCCCCTTTTAGGGATTAATAAAGTTGTCTTGAACTTGAACGCGGTGAATATGTAAAGAAAGCTGAGTATTTATAAGATATATAAGACAAATATTTGTGTGAGTAATTACGAACTACAAGTTATGTACTGTGACTAAAGCAGAAATGCCAAAAAAATAAATAAAAGTAAAACTGGGATAATGCAAATGAATAGTGAATAGCTGATTTCATGTGTTAAAATGGAACAAAAGACGTTACGCCTCCTGAACATACGAAGGCGAAATGAAACAAGTGGACCTGTCCAGTGAAGCTGCTGTCGTGTCGACCAACTGTGTTTACGTTAGCTGACGTTAGCTAGGCTAACATTAGCTAGGCTAACATTAGCTCGTCTGCTAACCACACACCATGCAGAGTTATTTCACAGTCTAACCACACTGTAAAGTACAAATTATGCGATATTGTTTTAAAATACGCAGGTGGAACAAGCTGTCTGCCTAACAACTAAACAGCTAAGCTACCGTCGCTAACAGGGAGCGTCACCTCAGACTGAACACACACACACACACACACACACACACACACACAGAGGGAAAAGATCTGATACTGTTAGTCAGAGAAAACCACTCAGTTACTAAATGACTCGTTATTTACATCTCTAAACCTGCCAACATGTAAACTGTGTTAAACTATCTAACCTGACAACATGTGTTAACTATATCTTGCTGTTCTGACTAGATCTATAGACATGAGATAGATATCAGATATTAGATCAGTTCCAGTCTACAGCTCCTTTATCTGTCTCAGGGACAAACCGCATATTAACCCTATTCCTAAGAGTAGAATCCATATGAAAAATTGCATTGACTTGTATTGAATTTATTTTAAAGCACATTGCGTTTGCCTTTTCATCGGACATACAGAACCTCTGAAAACACTGCTGCCGTTTTCCAGGAGTGAAGAAAAGGAGAAAAGGCTTTTCTCACTGACACTCATGTCGTTTTGAAATGATCCGTTTTTTAATATCATCGGTCTGAGAGTGATGAGACTTCCTGGACACAGAATTGACCGCGGACTCCGCAGGTGAGACAGGAACAGAGAGCAGATGTTTTATTCATGTCCGGGCGGAGCTGTCAGGCCGGCGGATCACAGGACGCCTCATTTTCTAACCTGTCCTGATAATGTTGAGTAAAAGGTTTAAATGGCGGCGACAGGTGTCGGGCTCCAGGTGTCACATTACATCACTCTCCCATTAACTTTTTCCCTGTTATCTCTCTCTTTCTATTTGTCTCTCCGTCTCCATTTCGCTTCCCTCTCTCCGTCTCTCCGTCTCATCTGTCTTTCATTTAGAGAGGGTCTCTCTCTCTCTCTCTCTCTCTCTCTCTCTCTCTCTCTCTCTCTCTCTCTCTCTCTCCGCCGCCTGCTGCCGCCGAGGCCCGGGGCGATGTTGTTGTTCTGCGGTTGTCATCGTTCTCCCGTTCACATCTCTGGCAGAAAAAACAACTTCTTATATTCTCAGCTGTTTTTATTTCATCTTGCCACTATATTCCCCCATGCTTAAAGGATTAGATGCTTTTTGTGTGACATCTTTAGCTCTTTCTTTCTTTCTCAAAAAGCTCTCTGGAGGAGCGGAGAAACTTTGCTGCTGTTTTCCAGTCAACACTTCACTGTTTTCTGTTCAGACGCCGCAAAGCTTTGAAATTTTATGACAATATTGACTCTGACAGGAAATCTTTACTGAGATCCAGAGGAGAGAAAACGAGTTCGTTACTCAGGAACTCAGACTGATACTCAGGTCGAGCATTTCATTAATAAATACTCCAATATGAAGTTTGAAGACAACTGAGAAAAATAAAATATATTTGATCTTCTTTACCTCTTATGTATTTCCTGCTGTTTGGATTTACAGGCAGCATCGTATCAGTCCAGACAATCAATCAATCAATCAATCAGTCAATCAATCAGTCAATCCAGTACAGGCTTTTCAAATAATAATAATAATAACAGTAATACATTTTATACATAAATGCCTTTCAAGTCCCAAGGACCCAAGGAGACTGTACACTGAATCACAAAAATAAATACTAATAATAATAATAATAATAATAATCTTTATTTGTAGGCTATAGCACCTTTCATACACAACATGCAACTCAAAGCACTTTACATCAATAGAAGGCAAACAAATTAAAAAATATAAAAAATATATTTGAAAGAACAAGCAAAATGCGTTGCATTAAAAGAATAAAATCAAGTGAAATAGAAACATAAGAATATGCAAATGAAAATAAGAATATGCAAAAGTTAAAGTAAAAAGGAAGAAAGAACAGTAATGCTAACACAATGAAAATACAAGAGAAAATTACATTGACTAGAAGTTAGAAAAGTAACATTCCTCTGAAAATGTTCAGTATGTTCAGTGTTCAGTATTCACTAACTTGTACTTTATACTGCCGACCTTTACAGATAACAGATAGGATAAAGATATATATAGATATAGATAACAGTGTGGTATAAAGACACACTGTGTATGAACTCATTTATTATAACATAAAATCACTTCAGGGGTTTGATGAGCTGCAGCCTCACTTTGTTTAACTTTATATAAAAGCAGTTTCCTTCATACTGGATCATACTGGAGTCGATGATGCTGCTAATTAATTAATCCTTGCTATTAATTAATTACTTCAACCCTCCAAAGCAGCGTGTTCCATCTGAACAGGATGTGAACGTGTTGGACCGGATCTGTTGGCGTTGTGACGCTTCCTGTGTACGGTGGCCCGGCGGGCCTGTGGCGAGGCGGTGCGGCGGTGCTGCGGCGAGGCGGTGTGGTGGCGGTGTGGTGGCGGTGTGGTGGCGAGGCGAGGCGGCGGCGAGGCGGTGTGGTGGCGGTGTGGTGGCGAGGCGAGGCGGCGGCGAGGCGGTGTGGTGGCGGTGTGGTGGCGAGGCGAGGCGGCGGCGAGGCGGTGTGGTGGCGGTGTGGTGGCGAGGCGAGGCGGCGGCGAGGCGGTGTGGTGGCGGTGTGGTGGCGAGGCGAGGCGGCGGCGAGGCGGTGTGGTGGCAGTGTGGTGGCGAGGCGAGGCGGCGGCGAGGCGGTGTGGTGGTGCAGCCGTGGCGGAGACAGGAAGATTGACTGGCTTTAATTTCCCCCGGGTGTCAGAGCGTCCGCAGATCAACAGTCTGAGGAAACAAGTTCACATCGTCAGTCCCGGGATCAGACGGCCGATCCTCCGCCGCGCGAGATTCAATATCTCTTATTTGATCCGCGGCGCTCCTGCTGTACGAGCCGCCGGACAACAGGGAAATATCCTCCGCTCTGTTTGCTGTTTGACCCGTTTCATTTGTATCCGGCAATATTAATAACACAGTAGGGATGAAAAAGGTTTTCCCAGCAAATTGATGAGTATGAAGGGAAGCGGCGCTCGCTTCTGAATAACAATCTGAAAACACCGTTTCACTCTAATGAGTAAAAACCATACGGACCAAAGGTCGAAAAAACACGCAGCGTATTTTAAATATCAGCCGCTGTCAGAAACAGCCGGTAGATATTCAGTTAGTCTGACGGTGTGTTTACAGACTCCGACACGCAGAGGAAAGGAGTGTTTCCATTAACCAGCGGGACGAGTGTCAGGAGGTCAGCTGACGTGTTTTTAATAATCCAGCAGTTCAATAACACAGGAAGCAGGAGGTTGAGGGGGAAGTGTTGCTTTCCACATCCTGAACGGTTAATCTTTACATTCACTGGAATCACTGGAACAGCAAAAGCTCCAACATATTGACATTTGGTAATCCACTCATTGATTAGCACATCACATCTGTAAATTAAACCCTCCGGCTGCTCCGGCTCCTCCGGCTCCTCCGGCTCCTCCGGCTCCACCTTTAACATCCAGAGGAAACCTGGCGGTCTGACCCGCAGGTCGGGGCCTCAGAAGCGGTCGAAACCTGCCTGTTCTGTTAGTTTCTCTAAAATATGGATGTGTGTTCTTTTGTTGTGGATCTGAACTGCAGTGGAAGCCTTGAGGCTTCATGTGGTTCTGAAGCTGCAGTCTGTCTGCAGGCTGTGAGGAACTGAGGAGGATCTGCTGCTGCGTTCAGGTCTCTTCCTTCCATCCACCAGCTTACCAGGATATTTCCATGAAACATGAAGGGAGCTTCTACTGGACTCTACTGGACTCGACTGGACTCTACTGAGCTGCAGACTAAAAGAGACCATGAAGCAGCTTGACTCACAGTTTGAGGAAGGAACGGACGATTCAACATTTTTTGGAGTCGATTCTGATTCCAAATGAAAATCAAAAAGTTTTACATCGGTTATCATTCAACCAATGAGCCTTGAATTCCCCCCTAAGCTGTTCTGAATGTCATCACTATCTGGTGAAGGAGGATCTGTGATGGCGGCTGAAAGACAGAAGGAATCTTTTCTTCTTCTGTTCCTCCTCGGTGCGTCGGGGCGCGGTAACGCCGGCTCTGTAATCCTGTCTGCTTCCTGCTGGCTCGCAGAGGCCCAGCAGGACGCGGCTTGTCGGCGTTCAGGACTTCATGCAGACCGCTGGAGTTTCCTAATAAGTGAGAAAAAAGGAAATAAAAGGCAGAGGAAGTGTGAAATGTGTCTCCTGTCTGCCTCCCAGGCTCTTCTTCTTTTAACTTTAAGACAGACGGATGTTATGACGCAGCGTGACACACATGACACTCTGGATCCAGACCGGATCCACCGACCAGACTGAAGGTGAATGAAAACCACAGAAGAAGAAATGGAGCCACTGACGCTCTGCTTCCACCGAGGGTTACAGTCATCGCCTCGAAAAGGGCAAGCAGCTGACTTTATTGCAGCAACTGTGTGTGTGTGTGTGTGTGTGTGTGTGTGTGTGTGTGTTCTCTGGGGCGTTCATTATGTGAAGGAACAAGATAACATGCTGACAGACTAAAGACTTAATCTGGACTGTTAAACGGAGAGAGAGTGCTACTGAAAGCTTCACAAAGGCTTAAAACGTTCAATAATCAGAAATCGATGTCAATAATCTAATCACTGTGAAGGTTTCCATTGGCTCCCATTATCAAATCCAGCCGTGTTTCTCTTCCCTCACTCTTCAGCGCTTCAGGCGGACTCACAGCTTCTCCCTCCGGACCCAGACGGGTCACTGAAGAGAAGCTGAAAGAGAGAATCCAACCCAAATATTTGAAAGTATTTCCTCTAAAAGGAGGAGCCTCGGTGCGTCGGGGCATACTGGGAGAAAATGGAAGATTTATTCCAGCTTTTTGTCATGGTTTCAGTCTTTCATATTTGCGAGCGCGGCCCGGTGGGAGCGGCCGGCCGGACAACAGAAGCGGAGGCTGGCGGTCTCCCGGGGCGAAGATGACCATCGATCCACAGGCTGAAAACACAAAGAGCTGCTGCTGGAGCCGCAGCCTGTCAATTACCCATACTGCCTCTCTCTGCCCTCGCTACTCTTTATGTGCTTTGAATACTGTTGCATGGCGCTGCTGTGCTTTACATCAGTCCTCTGGAAAACATGTTCTCGCGTTCAGAGACGCCGTTGTTTATTCTTTCTTTTTAAAAAATCTTCAAAATTTGTGCAAAGAGCTGAAAGAGCTATTTCATAGCTCAGAGAACACTAGCTTTTGAACTTTTTCTTTTCTTATTTCTGCCACCACCAAGCCTCCCACACCTCCCATGGGACTCCCCCCCCCCCCCCCCCCGCAGCAGATCACATGCGGCCGGCTGCCGGCTCGGTGGAGGGCTCCCCGGTGGATCCGCCAATTAGCCCCGGCCCCCGGACTCAGAGAAGTGGAGCGAGCCGGCGGAGCTGAGAGCTCGGTGACGTCCCCAGAGTTTCCTTTAACGGGTGACCGCCAAAGACGGGTCGAGGAGAGCGGGGAGAGCGAGGAGAGCGGGGACGGTGAGGACGGCGGGGATAATAGATGACCCTTTGTCTGTTTGCCACTGAGGAGTTTGAATCAATTGCAGCTTGTGTCCCAAACCGTCCGCTAGCTTCGGTTAGAGGGAAGAGATGAGCGGCAAAATGTGGAAAATGTTGCTCCGATCACGCCGACCGCAGTCCGTCAGTCAGTCAGTCCGTCAGTCCGTCAGTCCGTCAGTCCGTCAGTCCGTCAGTCAGTCAGTCCGTCAGTCCGTCAGTCAGTCAGTCCGTCAGTCAGTCCGTCAGTCCGTCAGTCCGGCTGCAGCGAATGAGAGCCGGCGCTCATGTCAACACGCTGCTGTTTACACTGGACACACTCTGGAGTCAAGTCTGCACCTATTTACACACAACCCCAGTCTGTTAAATCAACAATTTCCTGTGAACTCTCCAACAAATCAGAGGAGCTGCATTAATGAGAGCACACAGACTGTAAAGTCACGACTTGAGAGGAGAGATAGCAGAGAAAGAGAAAGAGCCCCCCCCCCCTCTGAAGCAGAACGGAGGTAAAGTTTGCCCAAACTCTTGATGAGCAGGACAATGAATGAGCAGAATTAAGAAAGTTGGAGAGCGGAGATTAGCGGCGCTGCAGAGAGGGAAGTGAACAGCTGGCTGGGACAGATACTGCTGTTTCAGACCTCTCTCCAACCCCGGCGGGTAAACAAACCACCAGTCTGTTTGATTTATGGAGCGCGTCACTGACCGGATGGCCATTATTGCGACTGAAAGAAGCGGAGCGGCGTCATCAGCGAAATGTGTCCATAATGCGGCGGTTCGCAGGTAGAGGAGGCTCGCGCCGCGCCGGGCCGCGCCGTCAGCTGCCATCTCCAGCCGCTCCGCATGAACCGCGTGACACCGACAGGTTACGGTTACGGTTACGGAGATGTGCGAGAAGCGTCCGTCAACAGAGGAAGGGTTTGGTGTTTGGCAGGAAGGGACAAGTGTTCGTCTCCTCTTGAGACTTGGTGGCGTGATTAATCATCACACACTTGAATGTTGGGAGGTAATTTATGGCTTCAATTTATGGCCTTTATCATTATGTGCTGTCAGGAGGAGGGGGGGGGGGGGGATGAGGGGGGGGTGGGGGGGGGCTGGCAGCTTCTCAAACTGCAAACAAGTGATGTTCATTGTGAAGCTTAATAGTCAGACATTCCCTCTATTGATTCTGCGTCAGCGCTATCATAAACTCCTGTGTTCACACATCAGGCTGAGTGCTTCACTTCACATCCAGTCACATGTCGAGACAGCAGGTCCAATTACAGCGAGTCTCCCAGGGGGGGGCGGGGGGGGGGGCGGGGGGGGGTCATGTGTCACAACAATGTTCACTTAACGCTACATTTGTCCTAAACAGTCGGCCTATTAGCATCGCAGATCAATGTGAAATGTAACTATAATCGCAGCTAATCTCACATCTTTTTGTAGCCATTTCACTCCATTGAAAATCAGTGAGTCATATCCAGACCAACACACACACACACACACACACACACACACACAGCGCTGCAGCTGATTGGCTCATGACAAAACACAGCCGAGTGATTTTTAAACGAAGCTTCAAACCGTCAGAATCCAACAAATCAAGAAATGCAGACTGGAGGAAACCTCAGCAGCGAGTCGATATGTCGGCCGCAGTTAAAGAAAATCATTTTACACTCTTGTTCATTTTGCCATCAGACTGGAGGAGCTGGATCCAGAATCCCTGATCTGGGCAGAAAATGTCGGCCGTGTTTGAGGTTTTATCAGCAGGTAGAAACACACACGGCCCTGCTGAGGTGAGCCGGCTGCAGCCGCACAGCTGGACAACAGGAACTTCAGTATGGTGAGCAGGCTGTTCTGCTTCCTCATTGGCTGTTTGACTCTGATTGACACACTGAAATCACCTGAAACGTGAGATTGTGTTGTCTGAAGGCACCGAGGCCTTTCAGACAGAAAGCTGAGTGAAGAGTGACAGCTGATAATTCGGCAGCGATAGAAACTGTCCTGCAGGTTTCTGATCATATTCAGACTCGGGTGCAAACAGCTGATAAAACACAATCAAACTGTACTGCATTGTCTGTGTCTTGTTTCAAATCACTTCTGAAGACTCACTGCTACAGACTGGACTTCATCTGTTTCATCCTGTTTTACATCTGTGCTTTCTACTACTGTCTGTCCTCTGTATTACTGTCTGTCTGTCCTCTGTATTACTGTCTGTCTGTCCTCTGTACTACTGTCTGTCTGTCTTCTGTATTACTGTCTGTCTGTCCTCTGTATTACTGTCTTCTGTATTACTGTCTGTCTGTCCTCTGTATTACTGTCTGTCTTTTTCTGTCTGTCTTCTGTCCTACTGTCTGTCTGTGTTCTGTATTACTGTCTGTCTGTCTTCTGTATTACTGTCTGTCCTCTGTATTACTGTCTGTCTGTCTTCTGTCCTACTGTCTGTCTGTCCTCTGTATTACTGTCTGTCTGTCCTCTGTATTACTGTCTGTCTGTCCTCTGTATTACTGTCTGTCTGTCCTCTGTACTACTGTCTGTCTGTCCTCTGTACTACTGTCTGTCTGTCCTCTGTATTACTGTCTGTCTGTCCTCTGTACTACTGTCTGTCTTTTTCTGTCTGTCTTCTGTATTACTGTCTGTCTGTCCTCTGTACTACTGTCTGTCTGTCCTCTGTACTACTGTCTGTCTGTCCTCTGTATTACTGTCTGTCTGTCTTCTGTATTACTGTCTGTCTTTTTCTGTCTGTCTTCTGTCCTACTGTCTGTCTGTCTTCTGTATTACTGTCTGTCTTTTTCTGTCTGTCTTCTGTCCTACTGTCTGTCTGTCTTCTGTCCTACTGTCTGTCTGTCTTCTGTATTACTGTCTGTCTTTTTCTGTCTGTCTTCTGTCCTACTGTCTGTCTGTCCTCTGTATTACTGTCTGTCTGTCTTCTGTCCTACTGTCTGTCTGTCTTCTGTATTACTGTCTGTCTGTCCTCTGTATTACTGTCTGTCTGTCTTCTGTATTACTGTCTGTCTGTCTTCTGTCCTACTGTCTGTCTGTCTTCTGTATTACTGTCTGTCTGTCCTCTGTATTACTGTCTGTCTGTCTTCTGTATTACTGTCTGTCTGTCTTCTGTATTACTGTCTGTCTGTCTTCTGTCCTACTGTCTGTCTGTCTTCTGTATTACTGTCTGTCTTTTTCTGTCTGTCTTCTGTCCTACTGTCTGTCTGTCTTCTGTATTACTGTCTGTCTGTCCTCTGTATTACTGTCTGTCTGTCTTCTGTATTACTGTCTGTCTGTCCTCTGTATTACTGTCTGTCTGTCTTCTGTATTACTGTCTGTCTGTCTTCTGTCCTACTGTCTGTCTGTCTTCTGTCCTACTGTCTGTCTGTCGTCGAGTTGTTTAAAAAATTGTAAAGCAATTTGTAAGGTGCTATACGAATAAAGTGCATTATCATTATTATTATTATTTTATTATTATAGTTCATTTTTAACTCTCAACCCTGTTTTTATGCTAATTGTCCTTGGACCCCCCAAGTTACTGCCCCCCCCCCCCCCCCCCCCATTTAAAGCCCCAGAGTCGCTGCTGGGACAGTCAGCTGTGCTTCGACTCACTTCTCTGCACAACAGGGTGAAGCTATTTAAATACCAGGCAGACGGAGGCTTCATGGCGGCCGGGTGTCGATGTGTCCATCACCCCGCAGCCCCTTCTGACCTCTGACCTCTGACCCCTCTGGTAAAACGGAGACACGCGGATGACAGGACGCTCGTCCCTCGCCTCCTGACCGGAGCTCCTACAGATCTGCGACTCGACTCGTCAATACGCCGGACAATATTCCATCAGATGTTAAGAAGCGGCTGGCATATTTAAGATGTTCCGCTTTATCTCTGTGACCTCCCGCTCCGCCTCTTCAAACGCTCCTCCGCCGCGCCAAGAGAGATAAGATGTGCCGCCGGGGAGAAAGATGGAGTCCATCGAGCGCTCATTCATCACTTTTAGATCAGTATTGATCAGCTGGAGGACGGCGGCGGGACGGGAGATTTACGCCGGCCTTTTACCAGACGATAGAAGCATTTGACCCGTCTAGCGACTAAAAGCCTCTCGCCTCGGTGGCTCTATCATCTGCCGTATCCAGACATGATGGCCGATGAGATACGCTGACATATCAATCATCCAGGAGGCGGAGAAACACTGACCTCCACCTGGGGGAAGCAGCACCTTCCTGCTGCTGAGACAGACAGACTGCTGCTGGCTGGGTGTGTGTGTGTGTGTGTGTGTGTGTGTGTGTGTGCGTGCGCACTGCAAAACATCTCCATCTTAACAAGTCATTTAGTCTGTTATTGAGTCCTAAAATCGTATTTTTCTTAAAGTGAAAAAATGTGCCATTGCCGTTAGATAATTTCACTTGTTTCCAATGCAAATCAGCCTGTTTCAATAATTTAGTAGAATATAGTAAAGAATATAATCATTTTCTTGATGCAGTGCAGTGATCTGTCTTATTCTGACTGGTTTCAACAGACTGACTGAATTCATTTCTAGAAAACTCCTGAAACAAGTGAAGCAAGTGAAGAGTTATCTCTCCTCACTGCAGAATGTTTCTACTGGTTTAAGAAAAATAAGATGACTCGTTAAGATGGAGGTTTTCTTTGCAGTGTGTGTGTGTGTGTGTGTGTGTGTATGGAGGTGGGTGGGGGGTGGGGGTGGGGTGTAACATATAAACATGTCAGGTCTAAGCACCTTTATAACTCACATACGCTCGGGCCAGATTGGACATCAGCACATTTTATAGTTTCCACAATGGAAACAAAATTGTTCTTTAATATAACAGAGGATTTATGGATGAGACTCAGTCTGGAGTCTGGAGCGGGTTTGCATCCCATGTTTTCTGTTCCCTGTTGGAGCGTCACATCACTGCTGATGTGAGTGCAGGAAACGTTACGGCAACATTTACCACAAAACCATCTGAAACCTTCACAGAGCTGGAAAGTAACTAAGTACATTTAAGTCCAGTTTTGAGCTTCTGGCTCTTCACTTGAGTATTTCCATTCTGTTCTTCTTCTCCTCCACCACATCTCAGAGGGAAATCTTCTTCTTTCTCCTCCACTACATTTATCTGCCAGCTGGAGTCACTAGTTACTTTACAGAATAAGGTTTTACATGCAAAACATACGATAAGCTCATAAAATATGTTGCATTGTTAGAGTTTAAACTCCAACAGTATATGCAGCAGTTAGACCGACAACACTAAAATACTTCTTACAGGTTAATGCTTCAATAATTTAACAACAGAATGACGACTTTTACTTTTCATACTTCACTACATTTTACTGCTAATACTGTTATACTAGTATTTTTCCATTATGATGTTGCTACTTTTACTCAAGTAAAGGATTTGAGGACTTTTTTCATCGCTGAACCTTTGTAACTTTTAATCTCATTTGATATTGATCAAAAATGTTTTACGTCACGAGCCCTGATGAGCTAGCAGGTCAGAGGACAGTCTGAAGGGTTTTACTCTGCAGTGTTTCCTCTGTCTGTCTTCTCTCTGTTCAGCTGTGAGGCTTTAAGGCTTTAAGTCACATGATGTTTCCATTAAACCAGAAGACACTCGTCTTCTTCTCTCATTCAGGCTGCAGATCAAACGTCTGCAGCTCCTTCAGATGAAAAACTGCACCGACAAACAGTTTTCACCCTCGGCCTCCATCTGGTTCTCTCATCTCATTTCTTACAGCGTTAACTGGATGTTATACTGTTGGTCTGATGGGCCATCTTTTAAAATAGCATGACAAACTATCAGCAGTGATTCTCCAAATATCTGGAAATCCTCAGCAGAAACAGCTGAGCGGTGACTCTCACTGACAGAAAGAATAAAATAGCAACAGCAGATATTTATGTTGTCCAGTGGTTTGATGCATGTTCCTCCTGATGTATTTGCTGTTTTATTCTTCTCTAAACCTGATTTACTTCTTGTCGAGTGTTTTTATTGTTTATCTCGCTGACTTTTATTTATTCTCGTCAGTAAAGTTCCCCGGTCTTCAGCTCTAACCGACAGAAGATGGAGCTTCCATCGTGATTCTTGACTCATTTCATCAACATTAAAGTGCGAGCATGATGCTTTTCTGTTTCACAAACCTTCCTGACGACAGCAGCTTTCAGATGGAGCCGCTTCATCCTGCAGGAAGATAAATGTGAAGCTTAGAGGCCGGATCCGGCGTGCGGCCCGGCCTCCTCGCTCCTGTTGTTCAGCAGCGTCTTCATCCCGTCTTCATCCTCGCTCTGATCCAGCAGCTTCTCTCCGCTTTACTGTGTAATTTCACTCAGCGGAGGTCGACTGCGGCTCGCTGCCGTCCGGCTGAGCCGGAGCTTCTGCGGCTTCGGGTTCCTGCCTCCTGTCCGGCCTTTTGTTCTCCACAGATTTGACTGTCTTGTCCACTGACAGGGAGTGGAAGGAGGGGGGGGGACCTGCCAGACGCTGTGACACGATCACAAAGAGAGTGGAGGAGAGTAGATTGAGAGAGAGCGAGAGAAAGAAAGGAGGAACATGTGAAAAAAGAGGCTTTTACACAGAGAGCCGGGTGTTGCTGCTCCTATCAGCTGCTCTTTGTTGCCCCTAAAAGCCAGAAGGTTCCTTCACTTCATCTGATGGATGGAGAGCGGAGCTGTTGTCGAATCGCAGGGGTTTGAACGACCAGATCACAGCGGCGAGTCTCTCTAAATCGCCGGCCGGATGCCGAGTCACGCTAACCGAGTCTGCTGCTGCGGCGGCGGAGCGTTTCCACCGGCTCGCCGCTTCCTGCTGGAGTCGTGTTGTTTTGCCAGAAGCTGCCAGATCGAGGGAGGGGAGATGATATTTTGAGCCGATACAACGCTCATCTGTTTAAGCTGTTCATCATTACTACTCCTCTCTCGTGGGGCGTCTTCGCTCTGCGCTTGATGCATTAAAAATTGAAAGCGCTCTTTGTGTTTATGCAGAGGGAGGAGGAGGCAGCGGAGGAACAGCGAGCTGCTCCTGAAAAGACGACATCAATGAAGCCAAAAAAAAAAGGCAACATGAAGAAGTTGTTGTCACTCTGTTTGTTTTTAATGTTGAGATGTTAAAAAAAGCCGTGGGAGCGGCGCGGGAGACGAGTCGTACAGTACAGGATGTTAGATCTGCTCCCACAGGAGTCTGCCGCACAAAAACACATTACAACTGTTCAGCTGATGCTCGCATCCTGCAGCCTGCAGCTCCTCCGGCTCCAGGCCCGCTCCAGCTCAGGTTTAACAAGGAAGATAGTACCAGTGTAACTGCATGATGCAATGATGCTGGATACTGACCGCACACATGCATGTGCATGCTACACTGAACACAGACATGAAGATGCTTCGAATGAGGAAAAAACGATATTGTTGACTTAAAGGGGAAAATGTTTTTCTGTAACACAACAATATATTCAGTGTGATCAGAGTGTTGGAAGAAGCTGAATTTTCTCGACAGAGTTCAGACACACACACACACACACACACACACACACACACACACACACACACACACACCCAGCAAACCAGTGGCTCCACCCAGCTGGACGTCATGATGCTGAAACCAAGAGAAGAAGCCGTGGTATTTCTATTCTTTCTGTCGCTTTCTCCATACAACCTCCTAACACCCTCCCCCCTCCACACACACACACACACACACACACACACACACACACACACACACACACACACACACACACCCCTCCACCTCTCAGATACAGACTGGAGGAGGAGGGGGAGCCGACCATCAGTCTGCTCCTCAATACACATCGTCACTGTCAGGTGAAAACTGGGATCTCTAAAATGTCAACAAGAATAGCAGCCATGTTTTTAACATTTGTGAGTTTATCAGATGGGTTCTGAAAAGGGTTTCATCACCTGAAGATATCAGAGGGTTTTCTCAACCCAGAGGAATCTGTAATCTGTAAACAGTAATCTGTCAACTGAAGTGAAAATGTTTTCTCACGACAGCAGCGTTATGTTTCCTGACGGCTGCTCCTGGATCAGTCTTCTCCTCCTCAGGCTTCCTGCTGGATCCTTCAGGCTTCAACTGTGTTCAGAGTGATTTTGCACGATCCAGAAGCTGCAAACAGACAATATGATGCACTGTGGAGCTGCAGACTGCAGGATCTAACTGCCTCATGTCAGTCTATCAGAGACTCAGAGGATCTAACTGCCTCATGTCAGTCTATCAGAGACTCAGAGGATCTAACTGTCTCATGTCAGTCTATCAGAGACTCAGAGGATCTAACTGTCTCATGTCAGTCTATCAGAGACTCAGAGGATCTAACTGCCTCATGTCAGTCTATCAGAGACTCAGAGGATCTAACTGTCTCATGTCAGTCTATCAGAGACTCAGAGGATCTAACTGTCTCATGTCTATCAGGCGTTCCTCCACATGCTTCATCTCTCTCCTCAGAGAGTCGGCGGTTTGATTCTCCTCCTCTCAGTTTTCGGCTCGGAGCCCCGCCCAGATCCCCGAGGAAACACCTTCCACCCCCCGAACACCCCGCCCCCCCCCTCCCCTCCCCTCCGCTGTCCCGCCGGCGGCCGACAGAGGGCAGTGTCTCCCCAGGCAGGAAGTCTGCGTCTCCCCTGACTGACAGCACAGTGTTGGAGGAGAGAGGAGTTTGCCTTGAGTTGCCAGACTCCCTGCTGAATAGAAGCTTACATGGCGATGGGAAGAGTTGAGTACACAGGCTTTTTGTTCGGAGGAGAAAAGATGCTTCTGTTGCGTCTCCTCAACAAGCTGCTGAGACTAGAGGAGGATTAAAAGCTTCTGGGTTCATGGTGTCTCACTTCTTGTTGGGTTTAGTTCACTCACTTCTTTCAGTTTCAGTGTGTCATGTTGTATTCTGATGTTATATCTGATGCATTACAGTTTGAAATGTTTATGTCCATACTGATAAGCTCTATATACATACTGACAACAAACGACTGCAATTAACTGATGCTCAAAACTCCCACAGCTAAATATGAGTACAGAAAATCAATCAATCACTATTGATATGACTAATTAGTCTGGAGACGCCTGACACAGCGGTGCAGGACAGGAGAGCAGCGGGAGGAGGACAACGAAGAAGAAGAGGAGGAGGAGGAAGGAGGAGGCGAGTGTCTCCCAGACCGACTGAGCGCTGCAGGGAGGCTGAGGGCTAAAGGCCTGAGGGCTGCAGAGAGGAGGAAGATGAAGAGAGGAGGAGGAGTAGGAGGAGGGAAAGGCTGCAGGCGAGAGAGAGGAGGCTGGAGAGAGAGGAAGAAGAGGAGGAGGAAGAGGGAGAGGAAGAGGAGGGAGGAGGAGGGAGGCCTGGGGCTCAGGGAGGACAGAAACCTGACAGAAACCTGACCAACATGTTTCCAGACTTCATGAGGAAGCAGAGAGTCTGAAAGTGATGAAAAACAACCAGGAAGAAGAGAAGAGTCCAGAGTCTCTGAAGGGAAACTTCATTCTGGACACAGTAGAGTAAAGTAGAGGAGAGTAGATATTTAAAGGGACGGTCATCCCAGTTAAAAATGTTAATGTTCTTCTTCTGTCTCACTCTTGGGTTCTGTGTTCATCATCCAGAGAGAGAGCGGCGTGTTGAGGTCGAGTTCTGATTGGATTTCCCACTCTGATGCGTGAAAGTAGTTTTTAATCAGCAGCAGAACAGAGAAATCAACTGATAAATTGCATATTTTTGGCTATGCCTTTAATACTTTAAAGCTGCAATAAGCAAAATTTTCCGACCACTAGAGGGCGACAGAAACCACAACACAGCTGTAAATAACACACAGCAAAGCCACTGCACTACGGAGGCCTACCAAGGACAAACTGAACGATAAAGGCTAACAGCTAAGCTAACCGTACCTACGGAGAAGTGTCACTGGTTACCAGTCTCACTTTGACCTTTGTCCTGCTGAAGGTCACATGACCCACAATGACAAGTGAAGAGGCAGGTAGCAAGTTTACTAGTTTAACAAGTTTAACAAGTTAACTAGTTTAACAAGTTAACTAGTTTAACAAGTTTACTAGTTTAACAAGTTTTCTAGTTTAATAGTTTACTAGTTTAACAAGTTTACTAGTTTAACAGTTTACTAGTTTAACAAGTTTTCTAGTTTAATAGTTTACTAGTTTAACAAGTTTACTAGTTTAAACAAAGGCGCTCAAATAACAGTTACACAATGTTAAAGAACAAGCCCACAGTTAAAGTAATAAATTCATCTGGTCTCTCGCCTCTACTTGTACACAGAGAATCCATGGCATTTTTACAGGCATGAAATTACTGAATAAAAGTCATCAATACATTTCTGTATTATCAACACCTAAAACAATATTATTCTATCATAACATACAGAGGTGTGTTGACAGAAGTCTTGACAGAAGCTTCCTCCAGCTGCTCAATAAAGCTTTCAATGTTGAGCCGCTTGATCCAGTTTTATTTTGTTATGACTAATGTAACTAAGAAAATAATCGTTAGTTTCTATTATTATGTCTCGATGAAATCTCCACATAGCACACATTAGCTTCAGGATTGGTTAGAAGGTCTGATGTCACTTACTGCAGGTTTCAGTCTGTCCACAGTGACCGAGAGCCTGATCTCATATCAAACTCATAGTTATGGTTTGGAAAAGTAATGCAACTGTAATTTCTTGTGATATTCTACGAATCGGCTCATCCAACCCACAGTCTGGTTGGATCAGGAACTGTAATGTGAAACAGAAACTGGAACAGTGAAGCCTTACTTGACTCAGGAAAAAGTAATGTGATTACAGTAACTCATTACTTTAACCTGCTGAGGACTCCAGGTTTCATTTAATAATTTCCTCCTCAGTCACCGTCAGTCTGAATACCGAAGGAAGGAAGGAAGGAAGGAAGGAAGAAGATGAGAGAAAGTGAATAGAAGCGTATCTAATGTGGTTAGACTCTACTTTCTCTGCCTCATCCACCTTTCCTTCATCTCTCCTGTAGTCTTTGATTGATTGGAGTGTGTGCTGCGGTGTGATTAGCTGGCTCTAATTAGGATCCATGCTTTGTTGTAAACACAGGGGATTAGCTCCATGCAAACACACCTATCAAACAATTAATACACAAATCAGCTAAGGAGCGCTGCTACCTGTCACTGCATAATGCTGCTTAGCGACTATCAGCACACTGACTTCTGACGCTCAAATTAATTTATTTTTACTCCCCATTTTTGTCAAAAGGAAATCGAGCTGTTCATCTCTGATTCTCCTCCTCAGACTCTCCGTGCTTCCTGGATCCGTCTCAGATTCAGTTTGTCCAGATCTCACTGGACGAACCGAAGATAATTCACATTTCCCTCCGTTCCGGAAAAACACTTCATCCAGGAATGAGAGAGAGAGAGAGAGAGAGAGAGAGAGAGAGAGAGAGAGAGAGAGAGAGACAGAGAGAGAGAGAGAGAGAGAGAGAGTATTAAGATATTATGTATTAAGGGCGTTTTCACACTGCAACAGTCCGCTTAAAGTCTGAACCACGGTTGGCTCGGTTGTTCCACTGTATTGGTCCGGTTCATTTCACGCAGACTAATATCAGAAGGAGGAGTTTTGGTTGGAATACAAAAAAATTAAACTAGAATGGCACTCAGAGGCGTTTTCACATTATAATGCTTCACCTTGCCACTGAACGACCCTGTAGTATTCTGGGGGACTTTTATTTTGACGACGTAATCCTCAGCGATGCGTCGGACGTTCTTCCTCTGGAGGAGCTGGTAGGTTTCTCTCTAGCTAGTGAGATTTCAAGGCATAAAATCTATATAACGACGGGTCAAATGACTCGGGGAAACTCTTGACAAGACAGAAGTTCTCCTCTGTCAGCAGTGCGTCTGCAGGTGAGTGTATGTTTGTTTTCGTAAAATTGAACGAGGCAGCAGGTGTGCTGCGTTGCACTGAAAAGAAATAGCGGCTCCTTACGGATCGAAAAAAGAGAGAAGAATATCGTTCAGACTCCACAGACGCTACAACACCGAAAGAAACTCTTTTCTTTTTACTGTAATTTGGCTAAAAACAACCAAACAACCCGCCATGAAAGAGGAAGTCACTGCACACATATCGTCATTTCCTCTCTTTGGTTTGAACTTTACCAAAGTTGTTTTCACACCAAAGTGATCCGCACCACGATCTGAATGGAAGAAGACGGAGACCAACGAGTTTCTGGTCCACAGCCGAGTCCGCATGATGTGTTCACACCTGTAAACATGATCTGAACACCTGAAGTCCGGACCAAACCATGCTGGTGTGAAAACCACCTAAGAGAATATCACAACATTCATAGAGCTTCATCTCACATGAATGTATTCACACAGTCACACTACATCATATAAACACAGTACTATAGAGTTCATAATGCATTTGTGTATTTAATAGTTTGAGAGTGAGAGAGTCGTCTCTATCTGCTCCTCTGAACTTCAGTCTCAGTGTAAATGTTGGTTCTTGGTCCAATAACACGCATCTCATTAACATGTAAATGCGTGATTGGCTGCAGCCTCCGTCCTCCCAGAGCTTGAGAGGTGGAGCGGAGCGGGCGGGTGGAGTGGGGCGGGTGGAGCGTGGCCGGCATCCTGATGCTGCGACTCCACTGCGACTCGCTCCCCTTCATGTCAGCTGATGACGAGCCTCAGTCTGACCCGCTCAGCTCCGCAGGGCCTCAGCGACTCTGCACTCCACGTTTTATTCAGGCCTCGTCCACACTGATGAGGATACATTTGAAAACGGCGTTTTCGTGTGCAAAGATTTCCGTCCACACTAACGTTTTCGAAAAGTCGCATCATGAAAAACGCATCATTTCATCCCCGTCCCTGCGCAGGACGCCTGGGCCGGACGCTTTACGACATTCCCACCGAGCAGCAGCTTTCTGCCACCGCCATTTTTAAAAGCTTGTTGTTTACAGAGCGATCGTGAAGAACGAAGTCCGTTAGTAAGTTACGTTTCTGAATCAAAAAGTGAGAAAATGTCACAGTAGAGTTCTTCTTCTCTGCTTCTCTCCAGACACAACCAACCGATACAGATCCAGCCTGGATGGATCACATGACAGTGATGCGCCTGCGGTCACATGACCATCACATGTCAGCGTTTTCCCCGTCCGCACTACAACGCCGTTTTTAAATGAATCCACTGGGGAGAGCGTTTTGGGAAAGCTCTGTTTTCGGCTGAGTGTGGCTGGAAGGACAAAACAGAGAAATAAAGATGTGTTTTTCAAATTTATCCAGGTTAGTGTGAGTAAGCCTCAGTTTCTGTTACCTGGCTTTGAAACCAGAGGATCGTTTCATGATTCAATGGCAGTAATGGCCGTTCTTATTATGGCTCTACAGCAGGCGATGGAAAGTCACCATTAAGTCACGGAAACATGAATTACAGGAAATAGAATAATGACTGCAGACCCAAAGGCAACCTGTGTAATCTGGTCTAATGCTATTATTCATGTTACTGAAAGCTGTTCCACCTCCATTACATGTGTTATTTAAACAGTCAGGTACTAGTGACGGTAAATTCAACTCTTCTGAACTTAATCAATAGAAACAACAAACTTTTAAAGTTGCGGTAGGGAAGTTTCTTTTTGCATCATTATATTATTCTTTTTGTATTATTTGGTGAAAACCGTTTCAGCTCTCAGTACTTCAGATGTTCTGACAGAAGATCTGGTCTCTGTGATCGGCTCTCCGAAATCTCACCACTTCCACTAGGCCTCGACCAATCAGGTGAGCTCTCTGCGAGGAGGCGGTCCTACTGCCTGTCAATCACACGCACATAGCTCAGACACACTAGTCCTGCCTGTCCCGCAGACTGCAGAGAGAAACCTGATATCTGCACAGAGGAGACGAGGTGAAACAGACAGAATCCAAACTGAATCCTGGACTGGAGTGAACCTGACAGCTGTTCATCAGCAAGGAGCCACATCCAGCTCAGTCAGCCTGTTGGAGCCTCTGCTTCGGCTTTGACATTGTGGCAGATAATCTATATGTGACAAAAAATATTGTTTTGCTGGTGAATATTTCAGTAACAAATACACTGAGCTAGCAGAGCTGTGTTTTGCATAAAATTTGTAATGTATAAAGTTTAGCCAATAAGGATCCGGCTCTCTCTCTCCATGCAGAGTGAACCTCGCTCCACCTACAGGTTTGTAGCAATCAGTGTTTCTAATCACAATGATGAATCTATGACAAAATTATTTTTGCGGGCGAATGTTTTAGTTACAACTAGACTGAGCTAGCAGAGCGTGTTTTGCATATAATTAGTTACACCAGAGTGGAAAAAACTGATAAAATCCACAGGAAAAGCAGGAAAAGCAATAAAAGCAAAGAAACAAACAGGAATGAAAATAATTCAAAAAGATGAAAGCGTTTGTTCTGGATCAAACTGAATGCTTCCTCCTGATCCGCTGTGTGGTTTCTGATCACTGAATGAAGGTCTGCATCCAGTCAGAGGGATTTCATCCAGTCCAACTTCCTTTCTAAATGAACAAACACGACTCTCCTCTTCTGAGCTCCAACCACATCCTGTACAGTCTCACGGGTCCGTTTCCATGGCAACAGTGTCCGATCGGGTACACATGGGAAGGCAGAGAGAACAGAAAGAGAAAGCGAAAAAAAAACAACAGAAAGTTTCCCGTTGGAAGAGCGAACCTGGCCGAGGCTTTGACTCAAACCTTCTGACTGAAGTTCAGCTGTGTGTGTGTGTGTGTGTGTGTGTGTGTGTGTGTGTGTTGCACTGCGGCGCGGCCGGTTCCCATGGCAACCGCATCCCTCATCCTCCGGCTGTCTGGCTCAGTGTCGCACATTGATAATACACACAGATAAAAACTATAATAATCAATACTAATGATGCAACACTGCCATTAGTCGTGAGAGGAAATTTAATTTCTATGAATAAACACTAAATATAAACTCTGTGGGATTTATGGAAAACCTGCAACTGAGCAAAGACTTTTCACTTGATTTGAATCAAACAGGTTCTGGTTGTGTGTGTGTGTGTGTGTGTGTGTGTGTGTGTGTGTGTGTGTGTGTGAGACAGTGCAGTCAGTCTGATCCTCCAGGCTCAGTGTTCAGGTGAGTTACAGTCTGCAGCACAGCAGAAGAAGAACAAGCTTCAACCAACATCCACAGACAGGAAGTAGAAACACTGAGCTTTGAGTTAACAGGTGGAGTTTAAAGACAACGCAGCTTCACTTCGCAGTCATGATGAGGTCACGGTGAGGTCATGATGAGGTCATGATGAGGTCATGAGGAGGTCAGTCTGTCTGCCTCTTCTGTTTCTTTATTCCTGCATGACTCGAGCTTCTTAGTTTAGTTAGTTTGGTTTATTTGGTTAGGTGTGGTTAGTCTGATCAGTTTGTTTAGTTTGGTTAGTTTACTCTTTTTACCCTTCTCCTCCTCCCTCTTCCTCCTCCTCCTCCTCCTCCTCTTTCCTCCTCCTCCTCTTCCTCCTCCTCCCTCCTTCTCCTCCTCCCTCTTCCTCCCTCTTCCTCCTCCTCCTCTTCCTCCTCCTCCTCTCTCCTCCTCCCCCTCTTCCTCCTCCTCCTCCTCCTCTCCCAGACGGCCCTCTGCCTTAAACCAACCTGAGTCTCAGTCAGACAAAATGCAGCTGATTGACGCTCCAGATGCTTATTTTAGATTGGTGTTTCTCTTTAATTGAGCGCTGCAGATGGAGGGATGGAGGGATGGAGGAGGGATGGAAATGAAAGCGTTGAGAGCCTTCCCAAATGGCAGCCGCGCAATTATCCTTGGTTTTGTGTTTGTGTTGTTCCAGTTTGATTAAACACAATGAGGAGAGTCGTGCGTCGGGTTCAGGAGAGCCGGCACTCAGCGTAATGGATCAATTATACATATGCCTTTCACACATAATTATTATCCGGTTGTTTTTAGCTAGGTTTTCAGGACGAAGCGTGCCAAACCATTTCATTTTTTTTTGGGTGAAGCCCAAGTCGCTGCAGGATCGTCTCGTCACGATCAATATTTCTGATTTCCTCGGTGGTTTCATCGTTTGAGCTGCTGCTCCAAAACACAACCAGCCAGACTGAAACCTGCTGCTCCATCAGGCGCTGTGTTTAAAATCCAACTATTATATAAATAAGACAATATTCAGATGAATCTGTCTCCGTGTGTTGCTTATAGAAACTGTTTCCGATCAGCAGGACAAAGGAGAATCACTGGAGACTCGGACAGTTTCAGACTTTACTGAAAACTTGGGACTTCGTTGATGCTTTATTTTCCGGGTCCGCAATTTCCTAATAATTTCCTAGAAAGGAACTGTTCATTTCTTGGGAAGTTTCCTGGAAAGAACCATGACATTATGTACTCATTATATGGGAAATAGAGAAAGAGTTGAATGGTAGTTGGTAAGTTCCTGGTAATTTCTTTGGGACTTTCCAAGACAGAACCATGAAATGGGTTATATAGAAAATTAGAAATTAGAGGAAGGAATTCAACAAATAAAACTTGGTTTACCAAATCGACCTCTGCCTATTATTTTTCCAATAAATAGTTTAGTTTTGCAGTTCTTTCCAGGAAACTCTTTCAGAAATGTTCAGTATCTGATCGCCTCTCCAGACTGCTGACAGTTTCTACAGAGCTGCTGCTTCACTTCATGCTTCTTTCAAGGAAACTTCCCAAGAAATTAACAGTTCCTTTCTAGGAAATTATTCCGAAATTGTGGACCCAGAAAATAAAGCGTTACCGGCACGGGTCGTCTTTTGTCTGCTGTCAGTCTCTTTTTGTTCAGCCTCTGGAAGGCAGAGGAGCGTCAGGCGGTCGGATCGCCGCTCCGGTCCTCCGATAGAGAGTCCTGGTTGGATTCAGGTGTTTACAGTCTGAACCGCTTCAGTAATGAGACTGAAACCAGAATACTGCACATGTCTTAATGAGATTCTGCTTACTGACTATGACTTTATTCAGGTTCAGGGGATCAGAAAATGCTGTTTACAATTTCTGTGTTAATCAGGTTCATATCAGATTGTTGCTGTCCAGGTAAACAGAGTCAGTGATGCAGTTTAATGGTGCAGGGTGAGATTTCAGCACAGCGCCCCGTACTGAAGCACTTTGTTTACATAATGATTTATTGAATTAAAGTCAGTTTTTACTCTGAAAGTCAGTCTGAGGTTTTCATCTGACAGACAGGAAAAGGAAAAGACTCGTTTACATTTTTTCGCTCCAAAATGAAATATCCACCACTTTAAATAAATGACTCTCCTTCCTCTCTCCATACTGACTGACTGCAGTGAAGTCGGGAGTCTGAACACATTTACTCAGGAAATGGTTCATTTCTTGAGGACAGAATCATTTTAGTTTTCAAATATTACCTGATGAATTTCAAAGAGCAAATTTTTTTCCGAAGTGGAGAGATGGAGTTTTGGAATGAAACCGTTCATTTGTAAAACCTGAAGAAAATAAAAAGCCGTTTTCTGAAATATGACGGATCGTTCTGCCTGGAACAATGTGATGTGTGTTTATGCTCGTGACACATTTTCTTCCTCATGTCTATACAGCAGTCCGTACATATTTCTGCACTTTAGCCATAATGACACCCAAACTCTGAAATATCTTCCTCCTGCTGTCAGAGCTGCGTCTCTAAGCAGCGTCTTAAAGGGAAAGAACAGACTCAGCAACAAATATTTATTAGTAAAAACAAAATTTTTAATCCTGGCTTTCCATTGACTTTATTGTTTTTATCGCCTCAGCTTAACTTCTTTCTGTATATTTTGTGTTCTTTTTTTGTCTTCTGTTTTTTTTTTTGTTTATTTCTGTAAATATTTATTTTTGCACGACTGCACACATTTGCACTTGTTTATTTAATCCCACTCATCTTCCTGCATTGATGGCAGATTAATGGCTCTGATAATCTGTATGTGTTTATATATGAATGTATGTCTATGTTTTAGTGTGGTATGGAAGTATATTTGTGTGGGGAAAGTGTTGTGTATGAATGTTAGAAAAAGGAGCTGGGGCTTTTAACTCAAGTCAAATTCCTTGTATGTGTTGCGTACTTGACCGGTAAAAACTGATTCTGATTCTGATTTTATACTGTGTTCTTTTAAAGGTCCATATTCCACTGTCCAGAGTTTTATTTAGTGTCTTTCTGTCCATTCAAAGCTGTGTGTGTGGTGTCATGAACCAAAAACACTCTCAATCCATTTCTCCACGTTCATTTTCCAGCATCTCTCTGAGCCTTACCAAGAACAGGCCGTTTCTGTCTCCGTGTCTTTAAGGCTCATTAATATTAACGACCCTCCGTTCCGATCGGCTAACCGTTTCGAGAGCGAAACGTGAGACGCCGCGGCCCGGCGGCTACAGGTAGGGAAAACTCTCCGGTAATAAACGATGACGACCGCTCGACCGCTTTGAAAAAAACACTTTGTTAGTCTATTATTTCTTACAGAAATGATAATGAGCGAACCTTTGTGACGCCACAAAGTTACGGAAGTCCAAACGGCTCGTTTAGAGGCTCGCTTTTCTAATATGGATTGTGTGGATTTAGTTTTGATACTTTCACCATGTTTAGATACACATCCAACTCCTTTATCATCACAGAGGAGAGGGAGTCCTGCTTTACATCATGTGGACCTTTAACAAAATACTTTTGCTGTTTTACATTGTGATTATCCTCTTATGCTTCAGTTGCTGTCGCTCTTTTTGTGAAGCACTTTGTAACTCAAAAGCCGCTATAGAGATAAATAAATCTTCCTTCCTTCTGTCCATTTCTCTGCACATGTTTCTGGACACATAGAAGGCAAAGAGCTACAACACTGATCTGATGTCCGGATGTTTTTGTGTACATGTTCCTTCCCTCTGTAAATCTGATAATGTACATGTAGGGTTAGCTACAACATCTATAAATCCTTCAATAGTCAACAAAGCAGGAATCCTCTCAAGCCAATAGCAGCTCAGTCTGAACATGATGGAGACGCTGCTCCGTTAATCTCCAACATGTTCTATCTGTTGTGTTTCCATCAATATCCTGTTCTGTAGTTCTGCATCGACCGGTTTTCCCCCGAGGATCTTTACAGCTTCAGCTTCTCTTCTGACTCTGAAAGCTTCTTCTCCGTCCATTAAAACTCTTTAAGATGAAAATGCAAACACATCCGACGATACACGCTCAGATAAATAAATCCTCTCTGCTGCAGTCCGAAGGGTCAAAGTGCACTTCTGTGTGTTTTATCAGTTCGCTTGATGTTGCGCTTTGGCTCAGCAGACAAATAAATTCTTCCTCCATTTCAGCTGCTTCTCTGGTGTTTGTTGGATCTCTGCCTCCGGAGCTCAGAGGTTCTTGGCAGAGCCGATCCTGTTTGCTTTCAGCGCTGAGCCTCGGCATCTCTGCGTCTCTGCCAAGTTCCACCGCTCCTGAAGAAAATATCTTCAAACTTCTTAAAACACGATCAGCTGATCGGCACACAGCTGGAGACTGACTGTCACTCTGATGAGAACATCTGATCCTGTCTGCATAAAACTACTAGAAATCATTTTAAATTAAGTTTTCATTTTCCCACAGCGAGTAAAAATCAGCTTCTGTCCCTGAGCCTTTGAGCAAGGCAGCTGTTCGGTGGTCAACAGAACAAGACTCCTGCATTTCCAGCCCTATATACTAGTAACGCTAATACTGATACGAATACTAATAACACACTGCGGAAAATCTCCATCTTAATTTTCTAAAAACAAGTGAAAAAAATCTGCCAGTGTTGTTAGATAATTTCTCTTGTTTCCAATGCAAATCAACTTATTTGAAGAATTTAGTAGAATCAGGAGTCATTTTCTTGACAGCAGAGCAGTGATCTGTCTTATTCTGCCTGGTTTCAACAGACTGACTTGTTTCATTTCTAGAAAATTCCTGAAACAAGTGAAGCTGCAGTGGAAACAAGTGGAGTTATCTCTCCTCACTGCAGAATGTTTCTCTTGGTTTAGATGATTTAAGATCTGAAGGCTGAATATGACATTAAATGACTCGTTAAGATGGAGGTTTTTTTTGCAGTGTAATAATAAGAATAACTTTATTTATACAGCACTTTTATCCTTTATATATATATCCTTTGCACAGCTGGTGAAGAACAAACAGGAAGGTCGCACACAAAACAATACATGAAGATTTTCTTCTTTATTTTTTGTCACAGAGGAACAGAGAAACGTTTCAGATGGTCTTCTTCAGTTTGTCCACAAGACAGACAGCAGCACAGCTCAGTCCGGACCGGCACTTCATCACAAGCAGCTCATTCACTCTGCTATCAATTAGCAGATCATCATCATTGACAAGGGTTCCACTGACATGATGAAGGGTTCCACTGACATGATGAAGGGTTTCACTGACATGATGAAGGGTTCCACTGACATGATGAAGGGTTCCCCTGACATGATGAAGGGTTTCCCTGACATGATGAAGGGTTTCAATGACATGATGAAGGGTTCCACTGACATGATGAAGGGTTCCACTGACATGATGAAGGGTTCCACTGACATGATGAAGGGTTCCAATGACATGATGAAGGGTTCCACTGACATGATGAAGGGTTCCACTGACATGATGAAGGGTTTCAATGACATGATGAAGGGTTCCAATGACATGATGAAGGGTTCCACTGACATGATGAAGGGTTCCACTGACATGATGAAGGGTTCCCCTGACATGATGAAGGGTTTCAATGACATGATGAAGGGTTCCACTGACATGATGAAGGGTTCCACTGACATGATGAAGGGTTCCCCTGACATGATGAAGGGTTCCACTGACATGATGAAGGGTTCCACTGACATGATGAAGGGTTCCCCTGACATGATGAAGGGTTTCAATGACATGATGAAGGGTTCCACTGACATGATGAAGGGTTTCAATGACATGATGAAGGGTTCCACTGACATGATGAAGGGTTTCCCTGACATGATGAAGGGTTCCACTGACATGATGAAGGGTTTCCCTGACATGATGAAGGGTTTCCCTGACATGATGAAGGGTTTCAATGACATGATGAAGTGTTTCCCTGACATGATGAAGGGTTCCGCTGACATGATGAAGGGTTTCCCTGACATGATGAAGGGTTTCAATGACATGATGAAGTGTTTCCCTGACATGATGAAGGGTTCCGCTGACATGATGAAGGGTTTCAATGACATGATGAAGGGTTCCACTGACATGATGAAGGGTTCCACTGACATGATGAAGGGTTTCCCTGACATGATGAAGGGTTTCAATGACATGATGAAGGGTTTCAATGACATGATGAAGGGTTCCACTGACATGATGAAGGGTTCCACTGACATGATGAAGGGTTTCCCTGACATGATGAAGGGTTCCAATGACATGATGAAGGGTTTCCCTGACATGATGAAGGGTTCCACTGACATGATGAAGGGTTCCACTGACATGATGAAGGGTTTCCCTGACATGATGAAGGGTTCCAATGACATGATGAAGGGTTCCACTGACATGATGAAGGGTTCCACTGACATGATGAAGGATTCCACTGACATGATGAAGGGCTCCACTGACATGATGAAGGGTTCTACTGACATGATGAAGGGTTCTATTGACATGATGAAGGGCTCCACTGACATGATGAAGGGTTCCACTGACATGATGAAGGGTTTCAATGACATTATGAAGGGTTTCAATGACATTATGAAGGGTTCCACTGACATGATGAAGGGTTTCCCTGACATGATGAAGGGTTTCCCTGACATGATGAAGGGTTTCCCTGACATGATGAAGGGTTCCACTGACATGATGAAGGGTTTCCCTGACATGATGAAGGGCTCCACTGACATGATGAAGGGTTCCACTGACATGATGAAGGGTTTCCCTGACATGATGAAGGGTTCCACTGACATGATGAAGGGTTCCACTGACATGATGAAGGGTTCCGCTGACATGATGAAGGGTTCCACTGACAGAAACATGATGAAGACAATAAACAAGAAAGAGAATCATATAAGAGATAAAGACAGAAATGGCAGAACCTAAAACCAAACCTAAAGACCAACCAAACCTTTCTACATCCAAAATGATTCAAAATGATTCACGTCTTAAAAGTTTTAATTCCAAATTGCCTCGTCTGCAGGGTAAAAGACTTTTTCTATTGCGACGCATTTTAGATCTTTTACAGAATTGGCCTCAGTGAAATGTTTCGCCACAGAGAAACATTGAAAAGTCTATTGCACTTTTTTGAATACGCTTTAGAAATCAGGGTTCCAAAAGAGTTCTTCAGGGAGGGGTAAGGATCTACCTAGAACCATTTGCCTCTAAAGAACCCTTTTTTGTTTGAATCCTCAAGGGTTTTTTGTTCGACAAATAGTTATATCAAGAACCATTTTCATTTTAAGAACCCTTTTTGGAAGAAATAGTTCTTCTGGGATCCCTCATAGCACTCGGCACTCTGCACTCCATGTGCCACGGAGGCCGAGAGTCTGCAGGTTTTCACTCCGACCAAAGACTAGACCAGCTTCCGGTGCGTTCCACTGGAAGTCAGAAGTCGATAGTTCCGACTTGGATTTATCGACTTCCAATCTAAATGTGTTCCAGTGCGTCTTCTTGGGAAAACATGGACACAATCAGCCTTTGCCCATTAATGTTAACTATCTGACAGCACTCTGGAAACATTAGCAGGCGAGTTCATACAGCAAAGACTTGGAGGAACGAAGAGGAACGAAGCACAAGTCACTGAGCGAGTCAGCTGTGTTTATGTCGGAGAACTCGGGCAGGAGGAATCTTGCCCGAATTTCCGACTTGAACGACCGTTCTGTTGCACTCTTCCGTGTTGGAAGTCGTTTTTCTCAGAGTTCTGAGTGCAGTGAAATACAACATAACTCTCATTAAATCATCAACTCGTTTTTTCCCCCATCAGACTGTTTCCATCCAGGAAGCAGCTGATCCAGAGCCAAATGTGATTGGCTGCTTGTTCAACAAAGAGACACAAGAGACCAAGAAGGAGGGAAAGAGAGAGAGAGAAGCAAGAGGAGAGAGAGAAGCAAGAGGAGAGAGAGAAGCAACAGGAGAGAGAGAAGCAAGAGGAGAGAGAGAAGTAACAGGAGAGAGAGAAGCAAGAGGAGAGAGAGAAGCAAGAGGAGAGAGAGAAGCAAGAGGAGAGAGAGAAGTAACAGGAGAGAGAGAAGCAAGAGGAGAGAGAGAGAAGCAAGAGGAGAGAGAGAAGCAACAGGAGAGAGAGAAGCAAGAGGAGAGAGAAAAGCAACAGGAGAGAGAGAAGCAAGAGGAGAGAGAGAAGCAAGAGGAGAGAGAGAAGCAAGAGGAGAGAGAGAAGCAACAGGAGAGAGAGAAGCAAGAGGAGAGAGAGAAGTAACAGGAGAGAGAGAATTAACATGAGTGAATTCAGCTGCAGACTCTCATCTGGGATTCAGAGTTCAGAACATCAGAAATTACTTTTTTACAGGATGACTTTCACTTTTATACTTTAAGTAAATGTAAGACCAAGTACTTTTATACTTTGACTTGTGTAAAGGATTTGAAATAGTATTTCAAGTTTATTTTTAGATGAGTATTCTTTTAGATGAGCACTTGCACCACTGAGCTTGATGAGTTTGATCTGCAGACTGAGCAGAGCAGAAACTTCACTGAGACGAGACTTCTGACTTTGAAACAAATTCAAGAGTTTGAACTTCGGCTCGCAGAAACAACGGAGGCACAGAGAGTTTGGTTCGTTTGGCAAGTAGCTGGCTGGCTGCTGTCACCTGATTAACTAACTGACCCTAAACCAAAATCTAAATCTAAACCTACACCTAAACCTAAATATAAACCCTACACCTACACCTAACCCTAACTCTAAACTGTCCAGTCATTGGATGAGACAGGGGGAGTCATGGGATAACTTTTTACAAACCTAACCCTAATAATAATAATAATAATAATAATAAACAAAAAACTAGGTAAATTATACCATGAAATTAAATTCTGCATGCACTGGAGCTTTAACACATGATGAAACAGACGGACAGCAGCCTGAACATGAACGTGAATATCTGCACATTAAAAGCTGCAGAATAATCCCAGATATTGAAATGGAAACGGAGTGAAAGCGATAAAGAGCGAGCAGAGAGCTGATTGGACGGCTCCTCCACCTCACCGTGTTTACTGACCTCACATGAAAGGAGCTCGGCCCAGTGCATTGTGGGAGATTTGCATGCAGAAACACCGTGTTAGCCGCCTCGCTCTGTTCCACAGAGCTGTGAGTGAGAAGAGTTCAGTCTGTTGTGAACTGAAGTGAATTCCTGCTGAATCCAGTTCAGTTCTGCAGTGTGAGGTGGAAAGTGAAGGAAACAGATTATGTCTTATTTTATTCTCCAGTGTCTCTATTTTCTTCTGGAGATTCATGTAATGTATTTGTTGTACCAGTTTACTAAATACTCTTATGTAACTATATTTCAGCGATTTAATTTTCTTTATTGTAAATACTTTAAATGATGATCTCAATGATTATAACTTAATTAGTATAAAACCTGGGTGAGGTTTTGACAGAAGCTCATCTTGGGCTTTTTACCTCATCTGAACATGTACATTTTTATTATTATTATAATTATTAATTTAGGTTGTTTTTTTTATATGTATATATATTTCTTGTTTGTTATCTGTTTTTAATATGTGCAAATAAACTGAACTGATCTTAACATCTATCTTACGTCTTGTTTTTATTGTGTTCACATGGAGTTTACTGGAGGCTGCCGGTCCGATCAAAGTTATCTTGTTTTCTCGACTCAAATCAAACATTATGAATCAAATCAAACACATTCAGTCATAATGTATGGATTACATCACATGTTCTGCATCAAACACCAGCTGAAAGGTTCCTTTAACATGTTATGATATTCAGTATTGATCATATCACTAAGTGGAATCTCAGATATGTGGGAAGAAAAAACAAAAAAAAAAAGGAATTTCACACAATTTCATTGAATTAAATTAAACTTCCTGAAATTCCAGTTCAGTTTGTGTTTCAAGTCTTCTGAAACTTGATTCCTTGTCGTTTCGTGACTCTGCGACTCTGTCGGATCGTGTCAGGATTGTTTCCACGGCGATGTCGCCGCCGTTCGCTCGCTCGCCGTGCATTAGGAAGCAGGAAGTGACAGCAGGCAGCAGAGCGAAGAGACGCCAAAACTTTTCTATTTATTTCGCAGGTTGTGCATTCCGTTGTGGCAAAAATGGCACAAAATAAATATATTCCCTGAAGTAAGAATTGTGACAATACTGTTGTGAAAAAGGCAGAAGTGTTTGGATCCAATTTAGTGGTTTTGGTGAAAGACGGAACAGAAGTCCGTCACACAGCTGACTGTCAGGAGGGACGAGCGGCTCAGTCAGAAGTCGACTGCCGGCCAAAAACAGAAAGCGGCTGCCAGCACTTTCCCGTCCAAAGTGACGCTGTTGTTTGGCAGGAGGAGCTGGACGCTAAAGCATCTTACTCACATTCACACAGAGAGAAACTGAAGTTTTACTGTACAGACGACGCTTCTCTTCTTCTCTTCTCTTCTCTTCTCTTCTCTTCTCTTCTCTTCTCTTCTCTTCGGTCGCTGGGAGCAGAAAGCTTCCAGCATGTGATCCACAGATCCAAAATAAACTGCTAAAACAACCGCTATTTATCATAGAGACTCACCGTAAGTGAGAATAAGCAATTAAAATATCTGGGTCAGAGCTTTCTGAGATACTGCTTACACTAAGACACCGCACCATTCATCACAGGAGAAGAAGAAGAAGAAGAGGAGGGAGAAGAAAAGGAAGAATAAGAATAATAAGAATAATAGTAAGAAGAAGAAAAGACAGACAGCATCACCTGCTCTTTCTAACTGCTAATCCACAGTGTGTGTGTGTGTGTGTGTGTGTGTGTGTGTGTGTGTGTGTCCCAGCAGTCAGTAGTGAAGCTAAAAACACATCGGTTCCATGACTGCTTTACTGGGATTAATGAGGCGGTCTGTTCTGGTCTGTTTTGGTCCTTTCTGTTCTGGTCTGTTCTGGTCTGTTCTGGTCCTTTCTGTTCTGGTCTGTTCTGGTCTGTTCTGGTCCTTTCTGTTCTGGTCTGTTCTGGTCCTTTCTGCTCTGGTCTGTTCTGGTCTGTTCTGGTCCGTTCTGTTCTGGTCTGTTCTGTTCTGGTCTGTTCTGGTCCTTTCTGTTCTGTTCTGTTCTGGTCTGTTCTGGTCCTTTCTGTTCTGTTCTGTTCTGGTCTGTTCTGGTCCTTTCTGCTCTGGTCTGTTCTGGTCTGTTCTGGTCCTTTCTGTTCTGGTCTGTTCTGGTCTGTTCTGGTCCTTTCTGCTCTGGTCTGTTCTGGTCTGTTCTGGTCCGTTCTGTTCTGGTCTGTTCTGTTCTGGTCTGTTCTGGTCCTTTCTGTTCTGGTCTGTTCTGGTCTGTTCTGGTCCGTTCTGTTCTGGTCTGTTCTGTTCTGGTCTGTTCTGGTCCTTTCTGTTCTGGTCTGTTCTGGTCCTTTCTGTTCTGGTCTGTTCTGGTCCTTTCTGTTCTGGTCTGTTCTGGTCCGTTCTGTTCTGGTCTGTTCTGTTCTGGTCTGTTCTGGTCCTTTCTGTTCTGGTCTGTTCTGGTCTGTTCTGGTCCTTTCTGTTCTGGTCTGTTCTGGTCTGTTCTGTTCTGGTCTGTACTGGTTTAGCACCGAGCCCTCTGGTTGGACGGACCAGGCGATGAGTTCAGGAACCAGCTGGTAAAGGCAGGAAGCAGAGTGCAGAACTCTAACTCTCAAAGTGTTTGAAAATAAAAGTGCATAAAATAAATGAATTAAAACAACTACAAGCAAAGGCAAAATTTTCAAGCAAAATCAAAATTTAAGTAATTTATCTAGTAAAATTACATTAAAAATAAAAATAAAAGTAGGTAAGTAAGGATACTATTAAAATAAATATTCTTTCATCATACTCCAGTAGGAATGATCCTCTGTCTCTCTACGACTCGTCAGCCGCCATCTTGGAACAGAGGAACGAACCTCCGTGTTCCTTAACGAGTCTTAACGAGGAACGACTCGGTGGATCTGTCTCAGACCTGCAGACTGCAACAGACACACTGAGCCACCAGAGTCTGAGGCCCGACCCAAATGTCTGGACTCAACCTGATCTCACAGAAAAATGTGAAATGAACGGGCGATGAGTTTGACTTCGATGTCGACTAGTATGTCACATTTTAATTTTTAACAAACATTTTCCTTATTTAACCATGACCAAACCATTTCCCTAACCTTAACCAGGTTGTTTTACTTGCCTAAACTTAACCATAACCTTAACCAAACTTGTTTTAACCAAAGCCTAAACATAACCGTTAACCAACCTTTGGGATGTAGTTCAATTCGTGGTGGAGGAATGTATTTAAATTCGTTGCAGGGGAACGTAAGTCAGTTTGTGGTGGAGAAACATTCTTTTCCCACATTACGTCTCCACAGCACGTAAATCGCCGTTTTAGAATTTGTGTTCATTTCATATATTTGTGAGATCATGTTGTCTGGACTACAGACTGGCGGACTGAGCCCCCCTGGACCTGGTTTTACGTATTTTTTTTTTACGCAAAATCAACGTTAAACAATGGATCACTGAAGGATGCGGAGCAGAGAAGTCCTGAATATCTGCTCCATCATATCAGTAGATGTTAAGGACTTCCACAGGAAAACCCTCTGGCTGTTTTCCCCTCATGTCTGACACCTGCCTCTGTTTGTGTCAGCTGACGAATTTGTACATCCGTTGTGCAATGAATGATGGGAAATATTGCCAGAGAAGTCTGCATGGAGCGACCCACAAGTCCACATGAGAGACTTACAGACTTCATATATTTTGACGACGGGCGGCCCTGAACCCTCCTGGACTTCACTGGAGCTGTAAAGTCCACGGAAGTCCGGACTTTTGGGTTCAGCCTGAGTGCAGGACGAGGCACTTCCTGTTCACATGGACCGCCTGGTCATCAGTCAGTTCGTGGTGGTTTGTGATTGGTGGACATCCATCCGTCCGGACATGTGACTGTCAGGTTCTTCCTGAACCGACAGGAAGATCCGCTCCTGAACAAACTGCTTCACTTCTCACAGAAACTCTCTCCAACTCTCCTGGTTTATTTTTTCCTTTCCCCCACTGCTGCTTCAATGAAGCTTTGCTATATTTTTACCATTCACTTGCTTGTTTTTTTTTCTATCACATTATCTATAGATATTAAATATTTTCCATCCCATTGTTTCAAAGTTTTTTTTAACGAGCTGACACTCCAGAGCTTCCAGTCAGAGAAACAGATGCCAGCCTCCCACAAGCTGAGATCTGGTAAACAAACCAACCTGACGCCACCGACAAAAACTTCTCATTAAACAATGCAACTTTATCAGCCACCCACAACCATGTGGAAATATTCATAATGTGATGAGAGGGGATGGGGTGAAGAGTAGTGAGTCAATGGGGCGAGCCAGCAAACAATGAAGCTCTGAAAATAGAAAGCAGGAGGCTGCAGTCAAACTGTCGGTACCCGAGGTCCAACTCACATTTACATTCACACTTTACACATTTACTCTTATCACTAGTAAGAGAAAGCTTTAGTTCCTACATCAACAGTAAGGAGGTCAGGGGTCAGAGGTCACAGCAACCACACAGTAGATGGAACGAATATTCCTGAATGATGATGAGAGGGAAGGGTGGGAAAGGTTTTCAGTTGTTGTTTTTTTGCTACTCACAAAGTATTTATTTGTGTATATTTAGCACATAGCATTTTGTTTACCATCACAGTCATTTAATATTTATTTATAGGTTGCGTATGGTGCCCTACTTTAACAGGCGTCCTCTCCTCAGCAGCTCTCGGTGTTGTGGCGGTTTTTGTCTTCTCTGCTGTAGTGTTGCAGGTCGTTGTGTTGGGAACAGGCTGATTTGTCCTGGATCCCAGTTTCACCTTAAATCACCTGACAGGAAGAGTTTCACTTCCTTAATCTCTTCACAATCACCACTGATGATGTGCAGTGACCTGACCACAACTCACTGTAGATCATTTCATTTCCAATATATTATTGTTTTTTCTTAGCGGGCTGCATATTGACTCCCCAGGGTTAGCGGAGTTAACAAACTAAACAGAGTTAGCAGAGTTTAACAATTACAGTTAACAGCTAACAGTTAGCAGAGTTAGCAGAGCAGTTAGCAGTACAGGGTTAACGGTTAGCAAAGAAAGCACAGTTAGCAGAGTTAGCAGTTAGAGTTAGAGAGCAGAGTTAATTTCTCATTTCTATTCAAAGTCCCATAACGCAAATGACAGACAGACAGACAGACAGACAGACAGACAGACAGACGAACATAGAGACAAAGACACATAGGCTGACAGACTGACAAACTGACTGACAGACAGACAGACAGACAGACAGACAGATGAACATAGAGACAAAGACACATAGGCTGACAGACTGACAAACTGACTGACAGACAGACAGACAGACAGACAGACAGCATCAGCATCAGCTGCCCTCAGCCTTCTGGCTCAGAAAGCTTCTGGATGTTCGGCTTTATCTTCTGCATCGTCTCATGCTGATAATTGTCCTGCACTTACCGGAGTGAGCAGAGGGATTACAGCGAAGGCCTTCTAGGACTCAGATGGAGAGTTAAAGTTCAACCTCTGTCATCCGGTTTCTGAGTGCTATTTATGGCTGAGACCCGTCACTCAGGCTTACACCCCCCCTTCCCCCCCCCCTCCTCCACATTAGAAGATCATACGATGCGGCGGTGCTTTCACAGAGCGTTTTAAAAGGTAGACGGTGCTGTCATGCACTACATGATGCGACAAATTACTCCTACATTATTCTCTCATTCTGCAGCAGAAATGACAGAATGTACACAGGATGTATTGATCCTGTGACAGTGAAACCCATTAGAGGAGTTCTGCATTTCAAAGGCAGGAGATGAAAAGTGCTGAATTGGAGGACATGTGGTCTTGGTGTTGGACTGTGTTGATTAAAGCCTCCGTCTCCTCAGACAAGGGCAAGAATCAAAAGAACAGAGCGCTCATTGTCTCCAAGCAGAACCCAACTGTCTGCTGCGGGATGGATAAAAGCAGTCCGATTTAAAAGAAAATGAAACATCCACTGGTTACCTTGGAAACAATATGACGGACTAGCAGTTAATTCATCATCATCCGATGTAAAGAGAACTATAAACCAAGGGAAAGGTCAAGCAGCATCACAGCGACAGCCATTTTGGAAAGTAAACTAATTGAGAGCGACAGGAGGCTCTGATGTGGGACACTGACGGCGGCAGCTGACAAATCAGGTGTCAAAGTGGCAGTAAATGTTTTGAACATCATCATACCATGTTTGCATATGAAAGAGAACCTTCTTTAACCTGAAACGCGGCGACAGGACGATGTTTTGTTTACATCCTCGGCAGAAAAGGTAGAAATGTGAGCGGCGATAAAACTGACAGGCTGCAGTTTGAGTGGATGAGTCAAAAGCAGTTGATTTCCACCATCTGGTGCTGATGTACGCACCGCACCTGTTGGAAGCAGAGCGGGGTCAGGCGCTATTTGCAAGAATTTCTTAGTGTTTGTTTTATCCTACATGGGGTGCCAGATGGGTGGAGGTTACTGCAGGATGATTCAGGTAGTCGCTGCTAAGTTATCAGTCGCAGAAACATTTACTAAGTTTACTTTCTAATGCGTTCCTGTGATTGGCTCAAGCTCAGGAGAACACAACAAACCATGAGCAGGATTTGATAACGCTGTCTGAAGACTTCCAGACCAAAACCGCATCCTGAAGAAGACAATAGGGTTTGGTTGGGACTGGCAGTTTAGACCAGACTGGTACTGTAGTAAAATTGGGACTTGTAGTTTAACTGGGACTGGTGTGTTAAAGAGAACCAGTAGATGAAAAGAGACTCGTCAACCTGATGTCACAAATATGTGAACTGAACACGACTTGTTAACATCAAATGACGTGTTGGTGGCACCTAAAGTGTTAAAACTCTGTTTTCCCAGCAGGAAACGGTTCCATGAAGGAGACACGACTATAAACAGGCAGTAGAGTCTCAGAGCAGCAGCTCAGTGACAGGCAGGTGTTGTGGTCGGGTGGAGGATGGGGAGGAGTTTGACTTGGATGTCGGAGACCGGAGTTCAATACCCAGCTTGTAGGAAGGAAATTTGTACTGTGAGTCAAATTGAATTTTTTCTTATTTATTATCCCATTGTTTTAGTTTCTAAACTGAACCGTTAGTCAACCTGCAGCTGAAAATGTCCAATTCATGTTTTTGCCACAGAATCCAGTTCATGGTGGAGGAACATAATTTTCACATAATTTGTGTCCACAGCAGGTGAATCTGAGTTTCAGAGTTCATGACTCATTTGGTGGATCATTGTGGCAGGCTGGTTCTCTAACCTGGAGAATACAGGTCCAAACCTCTGTGTTAGCAAGCGTCCACCTGCTGAAGTGTCCTTGAGCAAGACACTGAGGTCCAGATTCACTCAGGGTTTGTGTGGGGAAGAGTGTGCTGTATCACCACAATGATGGACTCAGAAAACCAGGTGGAAAGCTGAAAACAGCGCCGGTCAGAGAACAAAGCCTCTTTGTGTCGGTCATGGTCACGCATATAAATTCTGTGTAAATCTCATTGGTTTGACCACAACATATTTATTTGTAGGCGAGGCCGTGAAAATCAAGATTTCACCCAGTTCACTAACACTTCTGAACACAGACGCCCCAGATTGTTGAAGCCAGATCAAATCCTGTGAAAGGAGGTGTGAAGACTGACAAATCCCAGCAGGACGATGCAGGACGCAGCAGCAGGACGCAGCAGGACGATGCAGGACGCAGCAGCAGGACACTACAGGACGCAGCAGGACAATGCAGGACGCAGCAGGACGATGCAGGACGCAGCAGGACGATGCAGGACGATGCTGGACGATGCAGGACGATGCAGGATGCAGCAGGACGATGCAGGACGATGCAGGATGCAGCAGGACGATGCAGGACGCAGCAGGACGATGCAGGACGATGCAGGACGCAGCAGGACGATGCAGGACGATGCAAGATGCAGCAGGACGCAGCAGGACGATGCAGGATGCAGCAGGACGATGCAGGACGCAGCAGGACGATGCAGGACGATGCAGGACGCAGCAGGACGATGCAGGACGATGCAGGATGCAGCAGGACGCAGCAGGACGATGCAGGATGCAGCAGGACGATGCAGGACGCAGCAGGACGATGCAGGACGATGCAGGACGCAGCAGGACGATGCAGGACGCAGCAGGACGATGCAGGACGATGCAGGATGCTACAGGACGCTGCAGGACGATGCAGGATGCTACAGGACGATGCAGGATGCAGCAGGACGATGCAGGACGATGCAGGACGCATCATCACTGCATTGCACATCCAGAGGACTCTGATATGTCAAACTGAATTCCCCATGGTGTGTATTCTGTACTGAGAACCACTTTAATCACCAAGTCCAGTGAACGTCCAGGAATTATTCTTAACTACCAAGCTGACACAAAAGGTCCAGGACAACAGGCTCTGAAGCCCCGGACAGACAGGAAGCATCAGTGTTCACGATCATTCAAAAGTCTAAATGGGAAATCAGTTAGGGAGAGAAAGGTAGTTTTATTTGATGGGAGGGGCAGGACTGTTCAAAAATCTGTGATGTTTTATTGGTTGGAATTGCAGCATGAGGTCACTATTAAAGATATGGTAATGCTTTATTTTCTGGGTCTGCAATTTCCTAATAATTTCCTAGAAAGGAACTGTTAATTTTTTAGGAAGTTTCCTGGAAACAGCCATGAAATTATGTTCTAATTACATGGAAAATAGAGAAAGAGTTGAATGGTAGTTGGTAAGTTCCTCCAATTTCTTTCTGAACCATGAAATTATGTAGTAGGCCTAGTTATATAGAAAATTAGAAATTAACTACAATTAATTAAGAATTCAACTAATAACTATATTATATAATTATATGAATAATGACTTCTGATAATTGACCTCTGCCTATTATTTTTCCAGTAAATAGTTTATAGTTTTGCAGTTCTTTCCAGGAAATTCTTTTATTAATGTTCAGTATCTTATCGACTCTCCAGACTGATCACATTTTCTGTATAACTACTACACCACTTCTTGGTTCTTTCCAGGAAACTATCTAAGAAATTAACAGTTCCTTTCTAGGAAATTATTAGGAAATTGTGGACCCCGAAAATAAAGCGTTCCCGAGATACTCTGAGATACTTTCCAGGAAGGAAAAGGAATGGGAGTTCATTTCATGGAGACTTTAACGCCTCTAGTTTTCCTGCAGCCATTAAAAACAATAGGTGTGTTTGTTGACACTAGCGTCTGACGCTTTCTATCTGCCAGTGGCTTAATAGACTAACAGTAGTGCAGCACATACTGACACACAGGCCACAGCAGTATAATACATACAGTACATACAGACACTAGACTCTGCATGTCACTCTATAAATAAGTATTCATGTTGCCATTAAGTTTTGATTTCCTCGCTCTCCGTGCTGCTATATTTTGCAGGTGCTGCACTCTGTGTGGAGGTGAGGGAGGAGCGGTGGGCGGGCTTATTATTGAGACAGAGGAATCATGGATCCATCTGTCAGACAGACCTCATACGTCTCTTTTAATAGCTCCATCATCAGACGCTGCCAGCAGCTCTAATTGGCAGAACGTGGGAGTTGATGGTATTAAAATGGCTGCCGTGCTCTTCACCTCCATGACTGCAGCCTGTCAGTTACATAGGAGACTATCTGAACTGCAACACCGGGGGGGGGGGGGGGGGGGGAGGCAGAAAGACAGGGGGCTAGTAGAGGTGCAGAGTAGAGCGTTATTTACTATGTTTATTGAACATTTATCTATTCTGTTATTGCTATTACCACTCATATTTATTGATTTTTGTCTAATTATTACAATTTTCTAATGTTAATGTCGATAAAATCACCTCAACTGATTGCAGTACACTGGTTTGGTAACACAGCTGAGAGAGAGAGAGAGAGAGAGAGAGAGAGAGAGGGGGGGGGGTGTATTAAGAGATGTGTGTAGGTTCCTAGCCAACAGACTTATAGATACGAGACAACAGGCTGAAGAACAAGAAGGAAAGTCATGAGTTCTTCACTAAATTGCACAAATGGGAAATGTTTATTATTAGGTTCATTATTCAGTGTGCATTCAGATAGATCAGTGTATTCAGATCAGTTTATTTACATCAATATAATCAGATCTGTTTACTCCGATCAGTTTATTTAGATAAGTGTATATTCAGATCAGTTTATTTAGATGAGTGTATATTCAGATCAGTTTATTCAGATCAGTGTGTATTCAGATCAGTTTATTCAGATCAGTGTGTATTCAGATCAGTGTGTATCCAGATCAGTTTATATTCAGATCAGTGTATTCAGATCAGTGTGTATTCAGATCAGTTTATTCAAATCAGTGTGTATTCAGATCAGTGTGTATCCAGATCAGTTTATATTCAGATCAGTGTATTCAGATCAGTGTGTATTCAGATCAGTGTATTCAGATCAGTGTGTATCCAGATCAGTGTATTCAGATCAGTGTGTATCCAGATCAGTGTATTCAGATCAGTGTATGTTCAGATCAGTGTATTCAGATCAGTGTGTATCCAGATCAGTGTATTCAGATCAGTGTATCCAGATCAGTGTGTGTTCAGATCAGTGTGTATCCAGATCAGTGTATTCAGATCAGTGTGTATCCAGATCAGTGTATTCAGATCAGTGTATCCAGATCAGTGTGTATCCAGATCAGTTTATATTCAGATCAGTGTATTCAGATCAGTGTATTCAGATCAGTGTGTATTCAGATCAGTTTATTCAAATCAGTGTGTATTCAGATCAGTGTGTATCCAGATCAGTTTATATTCAGATCAGTGTATTCAGATCAGTGTGTATTCAGATCAGTTTATTCAAATCAGTGTGTATTCAGATCAGTGTGTATCCAGATCAGTGTATTCAGATCAGTGTGTATCCAGATCAGTGTATTCAGATCAGTGTATGTTCAGATCAGTGTGTATCCAGATCAGTGTATTCAGATCAGTGTATGTTCAGATCAGTGTATTCAGATCAGTGTGTATCCAGATCAGTGTATTCAGATCAGTGTATCCAGATCAGTGTGTATCCAGATCAGTGTATTCAGATCAGTGTGTGTTCAGATCAGTGTATTCAGATCAGTGTGTATCCAGATCAGTGTATTCAGATCAGTGTGTGTTCAGATCAGTGTGTATCCAGATCAGTGTATTCAGATCAGTGTGTATCCAGATCAGTGTATTCAGATCAGTGTATCCAGATCAGTGTGTATCCAGATCAGTTTATATTCAGATCAGTGTATTCAGATCAGTGTGTATTCAAATCAGTGTGTATTCAGATCAGTGTGTATCCAGATCAGTTTATATTCAGATCAGTGTATTCAGATCAGTGTGTATCCAGATCAGTGTGTATTCAGATCAGTGTATTCAGATCAGTGTGTATTCAGATCAGTGTATTCAGATCAGTGTGTATCCAGATCAGTGTATTCAGATCAGTGTGTGTTCAGTTCACTATTTCACTAAATTGCACAAATGGGAAATGTTTATTATTAGGTTCATTATTCAGTGTGCATTCAGATAGATCAGTGTATTCAGATCAGTTTATTTACATCAATATAATCAGATCTGTTTACTCCGATCAGTTTATTTAGATAAGTGTATATTCAGATCAGTGTATTCAGATCAGTGTATTCAGATCAGTGTGTATTCAGGTCAGTTTATATTCAGATCAGTGTATTCAGATCAGTGTGTATTCAGATCAGTTTATATTCAGATCAGTGTATTCAGATCAGTGTGTATTCAGATCAGTTTATATTCAGATCAGTGTATTCAGATCAGTGTGTATTCAGATCAGTTTATATTCAGATCAGTGTGTATTCAGATCAGTTTATATTCAGATCAGTGTATTCAGATCAGTGTGTATTCAGATCAGTGTATATTCAGATCAGTTTATTCAGATCAGTGTGTATTCAGATCAGTTTATTCAAATCAGTGTGTATCCAGATCAGTGTATTCAGATCAGTGTATGTTCAGATCAGTGTATTCAGATCAGTGTGTATCCAGATCAGTGTATTCAGATCAGTGTATGTTCAGATCAGTGTATTCAGATCAGTGTGTATCCAGATCAGTGTATTCAGATCAGTGTATCCAGATCAGTGTGTGTTCAGATCAGTGTGTATCCAGATCAGTGTATTCAGATCAGTGTGTATCCAGATCAGTGTATTCAGATCAGTGTATCCAGATCAATGTGTGTCCAGATCAGTGTATTCAGATCAGTTTGTATTCTAAAGATAATGAGTGAAACTGAATCCAGAACAGCCTCCAGCTGAGCATCAAAGTTGCCATGGTAAACAGGGTCCCTGTTCTGTCGGGGCAGACCTGTACTGATGGTCCCATGAGAGGGTTGCTGTAGCGATCGTGGCTTGCCTCCTGATTGGACGACCTGGCAACAAATCAGAAGCACCTAATCAATCCTCAGACCAGAGCGCCTGTCGTGTTCGCTGAAGGCAACGCTCCGTCCTCCATAATTGCACTTTCAAGTTGTGTGGATATTGAACAAAAGTGTGTCTAATTGCACTAAAGGAGGAAATATGACTAGCAGGTCTGTGGCTAATGGTGGTCAATGAAGGATGCTGTTTCCACTGTCCTGCTTTTCCCCATGGTGTGTATCCAGTCAGCCACATCCTGTCTCTAATCGGATAAAGAGCAGACACACAAGCTGACTGAATGCTAAACCACACACTGGATATCTTCTTTATTCCTCCTGCTGTGCTGCACTATAGAGATATTCAGTATGTTATTTACTTTAAGTTTTTATAGTAATAATTTTATGACATTTTGCTGCTTTTGAGGAACTAAAACGTGTTTACAGCTTGACCACCAGGCATTTCTGAGTTTATCTGACGGGTTTTAAAAGGTTTCATCAGATCAAGTGTTGTAGGTTCTCACCCCATAGAGAAGCCAGTAATCCTTCAAGTGAAATTACAACATTCAAATCCCCCAAAACTGGAGTTACAAGGTTTTCACATGACAACAGCGATTTGTGACACTGGTAACACACGGGGATTAAAAGCCTCGACCCGGGCTACACAGTACAGAGTCAGGTTTGACTGGAGGGGGAGGGGGGGGGGGGAGGGGGGGGGGGGGGGGCTCCGCACATCTTTTAAAACATCCACAACTCCCGCGTCCATGCATGACATCATCTGTCCTGACCGTGGCTGTCAGCCAATCAGAGGGGTGGAGTGCGCTGGCAGGTGAGCGGATGTGGTTCATGTTGGTGCCTCCGTCACTCTGACAAACATGTGCTCCAATTAGAAAAGCCATTAATTTCAATTCAGCTCCAATCTCAACTCACATCTCCTGCTGCTGGCTGCACAACGGCTGACTTTGTTCATTTTGTGGTTGGCCGAGTTTGAGTAATAGAGGTCTTGAATACAATCCACTAAGATTTTTTTTTTTTTTGTGTGTGTGTGTGTGTGTGTGTGTGTTAAAATAGCTTTACTATTCAAGGCCACTTGAGCTTGTAGCAGAATCCTGTGTCAGCAGTGTTGGATGTAAAAGTCGTGCAGAGTGGCTCTGGTCTGTGCTGATGGACTGACTGACTGACGGACGGACTGACTGACTGACTGAAGGACTGACTGACTGACTGACGGACTGACTGACTGACTGACGGACTGACTGACTGACTGACTGAAGGACTGACTGACTGACTGACGGACTGACTGACGGGCTGACTGACTGACTGACTGAAGGACTGACTGACTGACTGACGGACTGACTGAAGGACTGACTGACTGACTGACGGACTGACTGACGGGCTGACTGACTGACGGACTGACTGACTAACTGACAGCTTAACAACCTCACATGGTGATTCTGCTCTCGGTCCCTTAATAACTTAAACACTTGTCCTTTTAGTTTGAACCTTAAAGGACGATTAGCAGCTTTTAACGGCTGTTAGATGCACTTCAACATCACTGACGGAGCTGATATTTTGAATAATAATCTGACAATATTGCCAGAATTAAATGCAGAGAGCATGGTGTGATGTTCCTACTTACTGCTGGGCTGCTGCAGCTGCCTCTCCACATGAAACAAGACAGATTTAAGGAGAGCCTGCTGTTTGCACGGACATGTTTGGATCAGATCTTTGACCTGTCAGCATGTGGATGGACTCTTCTCAGTGATATATAGATCTATAACATTACATATAGATCCATAACATAAAGCTCAAAACCCTTTAGAATTACCATCGACCACCATGAACAGAATTCTCTTCCTTCATTGGCTGCAACAGTGAGAGATAATTAAACATCTTTTTAGTGTTATTTTGTCACATTTACCTTGGATCTTTTCAGAAGAACACTCCCTGATTTTCTAGTGTGTGTGTGTGTGTGTGTGTGTGTGTGTGTCCTTGTCGGTAGGATTATGCAGTTTCAGCTCTGACCAGACACTGAAGGTTTTTTTCCGTCTGTGAGGCGGAGGCTTGACAATAGAACAATCATCAGTGAGTGAAGCATATCATTACCCAGCAATCAAAGCCTTGGACACTCACAGTCGCTCACTTGTATTTTCCCTCATTTGATGATTTCCTCCCGGCCGCGGTGAGGAGGGGAGCCGAGGGTTTCTCTCGTACGAAGCCCAGTCAATTCAGTCGTGATCTATCGGCTACCGTCTCAAATTCAGTTCAGCAATAATAATACTCTGCAGCAGGAAATCCCAATTACAGGGCGGCGTGCGGCCGGCCGGCGGGGTTAGAGGCCAAGCGCAGCATATTACAGTCATTGTTCTCCCAATGATCCCGCCGGCCTCCGAGGATCAAACTAAGTGAACAACTTGAGTCGGAAACTTCTGGTGGACTTTGTCTCCCCGGAGTTAAAGTTAATGGGAAAAGGCAACTTTCACTAAAGTTCCTGCTGAAGTTGAGTTGGGAGCGGACTGCGTTCCACACCACAGAGCCTTTTCTTTCCTTTCATTTTGTTTTCCTTCAGAGGCTGGATCCCCCGGCTGCAGCATTGTGACGCCGCACCCCAGAGAGCAATATGGGCCCGGCCTTATCTATGGAAGGCACATTTTCCTGAGGGAAATCTGCCTGCCTCCACCTTGGGCTCTGCACTTAAGTGATGAACAAGTGAAACATGGCTGCTCTTTGTCTGCTCACCGCTAATCAGCGAGGCAGAGCGCCGCCGCTGCCATCTGGCCTCGCCGCACTACCTGCACCGCTGACATCACTCCTCTTCTCCCTTTCTTTCTCTGTCTTCGTACTCTGTCAGGCCGCAGCTTTAAAAACTATAAATTGCCCAATTAAATCTGAGATGAGAGCGAGGTTGTCCGGTCGTGCGACAGCAGGAAATCTTCGCAGACTGCAGCTCTTGACACAGTGGCGACCCGCGGCGCGCCTCACGGTGGCATTTCAAACGCATCCGAGAAGCACGGCGCTCAGTGTAAACAGCACGTTTTACAATGCAAGCACAGGAACCCATTTCACATATTGATTAAAGTCATAAACTCCCACTCACAGGCTCTAAATGCACACAGATTTACATCCCAACACATCCGTCTCATTTAGAGTTAACAGTGCGTCATTAACCCCCGCTGCCGCTCGCCCTCCTGCCTCACGCCGGCTGTTCTGGAGTCAGATCCTCTCCTGGCACGACTGTAATCAGAATCCAACGCAGAATATAAGAGCTTGTCTCAGGCTGCTGAATATGTAAAGCCTTATTGAAGTTATGCTCGAGCAATTTCTCTTAATTATTGGAATAATCAGATTGAAAGAAAGGAGAGGCTACACTTATTGGATTAGGACGATCCTCTTCCACACACGATCTCTTGTTTTCTCTCTCTCTCTCTCTCTCTCTCCCTCTCTCTCTCTCTCTCTCTCTCGCCCCAACACCCACCTAGTTTCAGTGTGGCTGCAGGTCGTGGCTCTGGGCTGAAGGGACACTGGGGGTATTAAGGCAGATCAATATCTGGCAGGCAGAGAGAGCTGGCCATAATCTCCATCAGCCATGTAGGAAAGTACATTACTGCCACTACAAAGCCTATTAACAAAACCGCAGGTCATGCATTATTGAATGGATGTTGGTTTTATTGGACCCATTCAAAGAGGGAAAAAAGGACAAACATAAATTATGCAGCCACTCCAGCTCCCCCTTGAAAATATTGTTTTTGTTTTTCTGCTTAATTGGATTCGTAGTCTGGAAGGCATTGTGCTGTCTGGAGGGAGGGGGGGGGGGGGGGGCTCCTATCTGATGGATAGCGGCCTGCTCTCTGAGGGCAGGCTGAGTGATTTCAGGCCATATTGATCTGAGATATGCATCTGTGGTGAGTGATCCGGAGGGATAGCCATCGGTAAACAATGGCTCATTGTGGCGAACGACTGTAAGACGCTCTGCCTGAATCACCGATGAGCCGTCGTCACCTCAGGCCGCCGTGCCGCGCCGCGCCGCTCCACACCTGAGCCGCTCCACACCGCTCTGAACTGCGCCGCTCCACACCGCTCTGCACCCGAGCCGCTCCACACCGCTCTGCACCCGAGCCGCTCCACACCGCTCTGCACCGCCTCGCACCTGCGCCACTCCACGCCGCTCCATGCCGCTCCACTCCACGCCGCTCCATGCCGCTCCACTCCACGCCGCTCCACACCGCTCTGCACCCGAGCCGCTCCACACCGTTCTGCACCGCCTCGCACCTGCGCCGCTCCACTCCACGCCGCTCCACTCCACGCCGCTCCACTCCACGCCGCTCCATGCCGCTCCACTCCACGCCGCTCCACACCACACCACAATGAGCCGCACCGTGAATCTACAGCTGCTCCGCCGTACGTTATTTCAGCACTAAACACACTCACTGACTCACACAGTTTGGTCCTTTGTGATGCGCCGCTGCATCGCCCTGTTAGAGCAGCCAGTCAGCATCCACTTCTTCTTCTCTTCTCTCTGAAGGGGTCGCAGAGGTTGAACATTACCGACTGTAAATAGCCGCGTTTTCACCGTGGCCTTTGACTGACGGAGGATCCCAGACGGAGGTTTCTCCGGCCGGCGCTGATCTCATCCCATAATGCTTCATTACCGGAGCGTCCACTCTGACCCCCGCCGCCATTTAGCGAGCGAGCGGAACGAGGCCAGGAGGGTCCGGCCGGCGTCCGCCTGGCGGAAACACACATCACACAACACAGACCGCCTGTCCTCGTTAATGG